>NC_045541.1:15456058-15586058 GCF_009769535.1 Thamnophis elegans | reverse complement strand
CAGGGTGAATCTGGTAAAAATGGTGCAAAAGGAGAGCCAGGACCAAGAGGTGAACGTGTAAGTATTAATTTATACAGTTGTAGTAGATCTGGTATGGGACATGCCTGACCTTTTTACTAAAATAGAGTAAGCCTTATTTTGAAAGGCTGTATTGTTCTGGTAAAAGTTTATCTCGAATGTCATTAGCTTTATCAATGACTGTTTGATGGCATTTTGTTATAAGGGTGAAAATGGCACCCCTGGTAGTTCTGGTCCTCCAGGAGAAGAAGGCAAGGCAGGAGCACCTGGTCAACCTGGCACCAATGGCATACCTGGAGCTGCAGGAGAACGGGCAAGTATTCTAGCAGTTTCATTTTAGACAAGAACACAAAGCAACCTCTGGGAGTCAGCACTCCTTTTCCAGATACAGTACAATTGTGCCTAAAAGAGATTAAAGTGGTGAGATTATGCACTATTTGTGTATATCAGTTGTGGCTAAATTGCTAATCAAACCAATGGGATTATTCAGAAGAATTGGAATTAAAAGCAGTATGATGGTTATTCACCAGAGAAAAGGCAATGGGATTGTTAATACCGATAGAGAACATTATCTTGTTATCATTATGTTTGTTTTGCTACACTTCAGTTTGTTAACAAGGATATAATGCAATTATTCCATTCATTAGATCTCAGAATAATCACACATAAGAACACAAACTGAAAATACGCATTGATTTCTCAACTTCATTACTATATGATATTCCTATCTTTGGGAATCCCTTCATGGGTTTTTCAATAAAAATGTCTATGTTTCTATTTTTCAGGGTACTCCGGGATACCGCGGTACGCCTGGTCCAGCTGGACCTGCAGGTGAAAAGGTGAATAATATGCTTCTTATTTAGAGTTTTTGGTTTCCAAAGACATTTACCACTTTTGTTCAGAACAATTATGGTTTGTAATCCCCTTTTCCTTCATCTCTTTGTATGATCAAATTGTCCAATGTCATTTAAGGGGGCACCTGGTGAGCGAGGTAGTCCAGGAAGTGCTGGTCCAAGAGGAGCTCCTGGAGAATCAGGACGGGATGGCAGCCCTGGGCTTCCAGGAATGAGAGTAAGTAGAAATCTCCTGGGTGTAGAATATAAAACTCAGAAACATTATTAGGAAAGATGCAACAAGAACAAAAAAGACCAATGCATTCCCTTATTAATGATCGGATTCCATATTTCCAGATTGTAAATACTTGTTACATTTAAGGCAAATATCTTGAAAGCAGTTCTGAGAATCAGTTATATCTATAAGATACCTGGCTTTCTTTATAGGTAATATTTTACTGTTCCCTTCAGGATGTAAGTCTAGAAAGTTTGAGGTATAGCCCTCAGAGAATTTGACAGGCTGTGAAGGAAAGGGAACAGTATTAAATATGTGACCAGGCCATAGCCTTTAGAAATTGTTTTAATTTTAATTAAATGTCGCTGCTAGTCAATCGGTTTAATTAATAGCTCACTCATTGTTTCTGGAAACAAAGGTCCCTCTAAAAGGCAAAGTCTTTAGCCCAGGATAAATTGTGAAGTCCTGCTAGATAGGTTTTGAAGCTTATAAAGAACTGTACCTCACTGTGGTAATGTAGTGAGAAAATGGTGCTGTTAGAAGAAGAAAAATAATCTCTCTACTGAGAAAAACCTAACGTCGGGAAGAACACATGTAATCTAGCTTGGTCCCTTCTGTGCTGGATGTCCAGATTTATTTAATATGTGGGCCCTTACCTGCAACCCAAAGAAGTTTTTTTCCCCTGTGAATTAGTAAAATCTTCCCTGGTGTATTAAAAATTAAAATTTAAAAAAATGAACAGGTTACTTACTCAGGTAAATCTTTAAATCAGTGAGTGTAGGATAGCTCTCTTGGGAAATGAAGTGTGTAGAATCATCCTCTCCCAGATAAAGTACCCTAAAGAATTGATAAATAGACTTTTAGGACCAAGAACCATGGTACAAAATGATGTTGGTATTGAGTTTCATTATTATTGGGTTGAGTTTTTGCCTGCAACTTAACGTTTGGTGAACTGAAGAATCATAAGCTTCTTTAGTCATTTGGTTATCTGTCAGGATGATTGTAGTAATCAATTGTTTTTATACCATCCAGTAAAAGTAATTTGAGCTTCATTTCAAATGATTAGATTCTTAATAAAGGCAAATACTATGTCAGGTCAAATTCAGTGATGATATGGACACAGCTAGGTAGACAATTTAGAAATGGTTTCCTGTTTCTTTCCTCAAAGATGTATTTCATCTTCCCACTCTAGACTATAGTCCTGAGATTCTGTGTTGCCCTCCCATATATGTATGAACCAAGCCCAAATTTGCTAAGGGTTTTCCCCATAAAGGGAAGTCAGCTAGAAATTGTCAGGAAAGTTTTTTACCTCCATCGTGAACTTGATTCTTGAAAAAACCTCATCTAAATAAAAAAATAAAATATTAATATTACAGTAACGAAATGACCAATATTCCTGACTTACAGTAACTATCTTACTTGATTTCTCTAATAAAAGTACTTGAAACAAATTCTCCAACCAGTGCTATATCCCCATTTGTATTCTTAATCATTTACATAAAAAGAAGGGTTAGAAAAGTTATTGCTTTGAACATGCATTTATTAATTTTTTTTCTTACTCAGGGCTTGACAGGAAGTCCAGGTGGTCCAGGATCAGATGGGAAACCAGGTCCTTCTGTACGTCACTATATTCTGTTGTTTTACCTGATACTACTTTTGTTTCTGTGCCTTACTTTGATGTCACTATATGAGCATTTAATTTAGTTGCTTGTTTCAGTTCTTGGGAAAATATTTACAAGCATTTCATTGACCATTTAATGGCTCTGTAAGCCTTTTTATATAATCTCTGTATTAACGTCCATTATACCTGAATGGACGTGCATTAATTTCTACTTCTGAAAAATATATACATACATACATACATACATACATACATACATACATACATACATACATAAGTGACCAAATAGGATAGCACATTTACTTATTTATTCATTCATTCATTCATTCATTCATTCATTCATTCATTCATTCATTCATTCATTCATTCATTCAATATGTTTACCATTTCACTGATAAAGTGATTCTGAGTGGCTTACAAAATAGATAGTAAAAATGTAAATATAAAAACTTATTAAAATTAATAAATCTTAAATAAGAACTAAAAGGGGATGGATGGTAGGGATGAATGGTTCCCCACCCCAATCAACCATGAAAAGTGCCTGCATCAGGGTATCAAACCTATTGGCAAATCCATATTTTAAGATCCTTCTGGAAAGTCAGAAGGGTGGGAGCAGATCTCACTTCTGATAGCAGGGTCACAATGGAAAAGTATATTCTCTTTGACCTCAACAAGATGAAATTGTACCAATCCCCTTCCACTAGACTGGATAGAGTGGGCCGATCCCATCGTTGAAATGTCTCTATGAATGTTTAATCTCAGTGATCTTCCATGTTTCTTCCTCTCTTCACCTCCATGGCTTTCAGGGTTCACCAGGAGAATCAGGGCGGACTGGCCCCCCAGGCCCAGCCGGTCCACGAGGTCAACCAGGTGTGATGGGCTTCCCTGGTCCAAAAGGTAGTGAGGTCAGTACAATCTCGTTATTATCCAGACTACCCTTGGATTGAGGATTATTTCTCTTTGAGATGTCAACTCTTTGTTTATCAAAAGTAAACCTGAACAAAGAAATAAGCTCTCAAGAGTGCATTATTCACAGAAATGAAACAAATGAGAAAATATCCTGTTACTATGAACATATTAAATTGAAGTTGCCTTTGAACCTTATAATTTTTGATATATAATAATTGGTAAGATATTAAACTGCATCTTTTGTACTTTTAGGGTTCACCGGGTAAAAATGGGGAAAGAGGAGGTTCTGGACCTCCTGGTGGACCGGTCAGTAAACTCATTTTTTTTAATAATTTATTTCATTCTTTCCACATGTATACACCCACATACACAATTCTGTTGACCCTGAAAGCTGATCACTATTCCATTATTTAACAGGGCCTACCTGGAAAGGATGGTGAAGCAGGACCGCAGGGACCCCCAGGACCTCCTGTAAGTACCAGAAACATCAAAGTCCTGTATTAATATTAACTTACTATATTTGTATTGGTATTTGTATTTGTATTTGGTTTATTTGTATGCCGCCCTTCTCCAGGAGGGACTCAGGGCAGTGAACAACTCAGAGGGGAAAGGGAACATAAACAACAGTACACATAATTAAAATACACGAAAATCACACAGCCATACCAGTCGAGAGGGGAGGGGAACTCATCAACCCCAGGCCTGCCGGCACAGCCAGGTTTTGATGGGTTTCTGGAAGGCCTGGAGAGAGGTGAGGGTCCGAATCTCCACGGGGAGTTTGTTCCAAAGGGCCGGAGCTGCAACAGAGAAGGCCCTCCCCCGGGTAGTAGCCAGGTGGCATTGGCTGGTGGACGGAACCCGGAGGAGGCCGACCCTGTGAGATCTGACGGGTCTTTGGGAGGTAATTGGCAGCAGGGGGTCTCTCAAGTACCCAGGTCGATATATGTATATCTTCTATATTACTAAAGAATGATGGATGCAAGCAATGAATAAGACAGTTTTTCATTAACATATTAGTCATCATATTGTTCACAATGATGTGGAAAATTATTTGAGCATGGGAACTATTGGAAAGCAATACTTTTCAAAATAAGCGGGTTAGCCTAAATCCTTGCAAATTAGATTGCGTGGCATGGACCATTGGCTATTGCAACTCTACAATAGCACATTATTTTTTTGCCTTTTTAATTATGGTTTAATTAATACTACATTGACTGATGTTGTTCCTTTTGGGTTTTGAAAGCTTCATAGCCAGGAATAGAAAGTTATTACTGCTCAGCACAAACAACCTAAGGAAGGGATTGTTGGGGGGATGGAAAGCCATGAATGATATTCTTCTTTTCCCAGGGCGGTCCTGGTGAAAGAGGAGAACAAGGAGCAACAGGTACACCTGGATATCAGGTACGCTGATACTCTTCAATGTTTGCTTTCTGAATAATGCATTCAAACCGGAATCAAGAAATTAGTGAAGAAAAGTATAAGTTTAAGATTGGCTGATTTTGTCCACCAAATTATTTCATGTTTTATTTTTTACTCATTTTTTTTAATGTGTATGGTGGTTCACAATAAAAAGTGGTGACACTGAATGCTATAATCCAGTGTTTCCCAAACTTTTGACATATGTGTACTCCTTCTATAATTTTCGTAACCCTGAGTACCCCTCATAAAAAACGCTGAGTACCCCTCATAACTACATAAAAAAATGTAGTTAATGATTTTCACGCTTTCATCCAGAACTTTCTGTAGATCAGCGGGCATCTTACTTGTTGCCAAAGCCTCTCTGTGTATGCAACAATGTGTGGATATGACATTTGGAGCAACATTTTGAAATCTTGCAACGAGTCCTTTATTAATTCCAACCATACTTTTTGCTCCATCTGTGCTTATTCCAACATATCTATTCCAATCAATTTTGTTCTCTTGCATAAATGTATTCATAACATTAAAAATATCTTCTCCTGTTGTGATATCCCCACGTGATCCCCACCAAACTCCGGTGCAACGCGTACCCCCACCAAACTCTTCCCGTACCCCTGGGGGTACGCGTACCACACTTTGGGAAACACTGCTATAATCACAACAAGGACATACATGATATTAATGGCCTGACTATCTGCTATTTCACATTTTTATAAAAATTCATCAGCTACAATAAATTTCTATTTCTGATATTTTTAAATGCAATCTTTAAAGAAGAGAGGAATATGTATTAAGCAATAATTGTATTTCCCCTAGGGTCTAACTGGTCCTGCAGGACCTCCTGGAGAGAATGGAAAACCTGGAGATGCAGTAAGTCGTCCTTTTGTCTCTCTCAAATATGGATAAAAATGATACATAACGCTACTTAAGTCTGGAGAACAATATAAATTATTATTCCAGAAATATGACTTCGTTCTGAAACATTCTTCCTTTTCTTAAAAAAAAACCCAATCTCTATGACTTTACCCCAAAATTCAGCTTTTAAGAAAGTTTATTACCTATTCCTTCCAGCTATTTTTATAATAATGTCTTATAGAAATCAAATATATTATATACTTCCAAAGCTTTTCTCTCCCTCCCCCTCCCTTCCCCTCTCTCTGTATATATGTGTGTGTGTGTGTGTGTGTGTGTGTGTATGTATGTATACACACCAGGGGTGGGTTTCTCGCCCCGTTCCAACCGGTTCGTTTGGAACGGGGCCGGTGGCATCCTCGTGCATGCGCGCAGTGCACGCATGCGTACTAGCACCTGTGCAATGCTCCAGCTGCTCCTGGAGGATCGCGCAGGTGCTGTATGCCTTCTGCGCATGCGTGGAAGCACAGAACTCATCAAAACCGGGTAAGAAACGTGGGGGGGGGGGCGGGTGGATCCTTCGGCGTTCCCGGAAGTTACTTACTTCCAGGTTCGCCGACCAACCGGTTCGCGGTGACCGCCGCGAACCGCCTGAAACCCACCCCTGATACACACACACACACACACACACACACACACTTTTCTCTCTGTTTCCTCAACCAGGTTTTCTCTTTTTGTTTTCTCGCCTTCCTTCCCTTTTTCTTTCTTCTCCTTCTTCAGAAGTGGCTATTATTTTAGCTAAACTGAGTGGAACGTATGCTGCTTTGGAAGAAGATCAATGTAATCCATTATGTCATTGACTGGATAGGCACCTCAGGTGGAATTGTTTAGCTGCATCTGGAATATTAAGGAAGTTGCCACCTATGAAAATATATAAATAATAATCAAATCCCCTTTGTTTCACAACAGGGCCCAAAAGGTGAAAATGGAGTTCCAGGACTTCCAGGAGGAAAGGTATATTTGGGTTACTAATCTGGTCACATAAGAATGTGAAAACAAAGAAGTCAAAGAGAACTAAATGGTTTTATTTCTATTAGGGTGAAAACGGCATCCCAGGTGAACGAGGCTTACCAGGAACCCCAGGTCCCCAGGGAGCTAGAGGTGGTCCTGGTCCTTCTGGCCCTGAAGGTGGAAAAGTAAGCTGAAATTATTGCACTTTGTATACCTAAATTATGCTCCAGGTATGTTTTTACAGGTGTACTAATAACTGTTCTGGAAAATATAATTTTAGGGCCCTGGTGGTCCTCCTGGTCCTCCTGGTGGTATGGGACCTCCAGGATTACAAGGAATGCCAGGAGAAAGAGGAGGTTCTGGAAATCCTGGACCTAAGGGAGACAAGGTACGTACTTTTATATTTTCCTTAATAACCAGATAATGACATCCAAAATTATGAAGAGCAGCTAAACTAGGACTTACTATCAAGCATCAGTAAGCTTAACTAAGTCAATCGAAACTTCTGAGATTGACATCACTTATTCATAAAACCTGATGCAGGGCAATATGCGTAAGTACTAAAATAGGTCTCCAGGTTGCATAAAGCCCATCTTCTGTATGTTGAGAAGAGTAACTCCAAGTGAATTTAATGAATTTAGGGAAGAGTCCTTTGAATAGGGCTAACAAATAATTAGGTTCACCTACTTCAAAGTGGAAGGTGTTACTGCTTTACACTTTGCCAACTGAGTGGATGTCCTGCTTCATCTCTCCCTGCTGATAGTATTTGTTTAGGTTCCACCACAAATCCGCGGTAGACTAAAGCACGCTCGACGTCATCACAGCGCAACGAAAACGGCACGCTGTGAGCAGTAAATTTAAAATTAACGCGAAAACCTTACCCTAACCCCCCCAAACCTAACCCTAAGCCTAACCCTTAACCTAACCCTAAACCTAACCCTAAACCTAACCCTTAACCTAACGCTAAACCTAACGCTAACCCTTAACCTAACCCTAAACCTAACCCTAACGCTTAACGTAACCCTAAACCTAACCCTAACCCTTAACCTAACCCTAACCCTAAACCTAATCCTTACCTTTAAGTGAATCGGCTTGCTTTAATTTTATTTTAATTTTAATTTAATTTATTTTTAATTTTATTTGTCACGCTGCTGATGACGTCACGTACGCGCTTTGATCGGGCGCGCTTTAGTGGACCGCAGTTTTGACGGGTCACGATTTGTATAATACTCTTTATTATATATATTTAAATAAAGACTTAAATGTTCCTTTTTAGTTTGGGGAAAGCTTATGAACTGCATGGTACAACAGGTTGCTATTGGTTAGTTTATTCACAACGTATCTGCTCTTTTCTTTCATTTGGATAGGGAGAGCCTGGAAGCAGAGGAGGAGATGGTTTACCTGGTAAAGATGGAGTACGAGTAAGTAGATTCTGTCATATCATGGACAATTTGTTTGCTTCATCTAATTTACAACAGAACAATATTGTTTCCAGCAGAGTGTAAAGAGTTTTTTTAATATTTTGCATTTAATATTATATCCTGGATATTTTTAAGCATGCCAAGAACTTCTAATGCCAAGGAATAGTTTAGGAAGTGTAGTTGATTGATTAGTTGCATCTATTTCCAGAGTATTCATAGCAACTCCTTCCTTATCTAATCAAGATTAAGAGACAGGCATAACAAAATCCTTATCTCTAGAGATGAGTTTGAAATTTCAGTTTCTGCCTCAACCCTTGCTGAACCTAGCCTTCCAAAAAATACATGTATTTTATAGTCCTTTTCAGGAGTTCGTCTCTTAATTTGTGCAACTTTGTAAATATTTTAATGAGCATTTTTCTACACTAAGAGGAATAAAATTAAAAGTAGTCTAGTTGATCTAATTTTCCTGAGATCTGTCAAGATTCTTTAAAGAGTTAGATGGATTTATTCTCCAGGAGTATTACTGGGTTGAGAGTAGTTTCTTGATGAGAATACAGTGAACAGAGTGAAAAGAAGTAGACTAAGCTTATAGGCGAGCATATAGAAAATGGATGAACTTAGTTACTGGAATGATGGATGTAACATTAAAAAAAACTGAAGGACCAGGTTAGGAACATAGGGAAAATCTAGCTATGTGATTGCTACAAGCTGGCATCAAATTGACTGCATATAATCAATAATCAATCAATAACCAATCAATCATATACAAGTAATTCTAAGGCTCTTTAATAGTTCAGCTTTTCCTCAAACAGCTAGAATTAGAATTCCAGAATTCTAATATAAAAATATTAAACTTGTTAATAAAAACAATTTTTTTCTTCTCATTTCAATGAATTTATGCAATGGCAAGTTGATTGACACAAGTTAAAGAATCTGTTATAATGAATAAATATCTTGCCAAGTCGCAAGCATTCAGTTTAAGTTTAAAAGTTTTTATTTTCCATTTTATCATTTTCATACACTCACATATATACTGTGCATAGCCGGCGCCATACAACATTAAACAATAATCGCAGCAATTCCTCTTGTCAACAATACCCCCCAAAATACAAACCCAATATACCTCTTCCCCTCTCTATACACCTCTTTCTTCCACCCCCTCCAACTTTCTATCTTCCCTCCATCATCCTCCTCTACCCTACTTCCCCTCCCCCTCTACCACTCCTCTCTCCCGATCCACTCCCTCCCTCCCTTCTCACCCTCCCTCCCATCCTCTCTCCCATCCCTCTCTACCCGTCTTTCTTCTATCCCACTCCTCCTCCCCTTGGTGTATTTCCACTATATGTCATTGTACTTAACTTATCCTATTTTTACAGAGAAATTATAGAAAAACAGTATACATGTGAAGTCATATTACATTGAAATCTAACCTAGTATATATCCCTCCCTCCCCCCACCCTCCCCCCCAAGCCCCCACCTCCCTCCCTCCCGAATTCCTAGAGCCCGTACATGGTATAGATTTTTAACAAACACAGTCTAAAATATATTGAGAAAAAAATAAAAAAAAGGTTAATAACATCTCTACATTGATCTTAGCTTCCTCTTGCTAAGCTAACTTTAAACAATTTAAATCATTCCTGATCTTAAGCATAGGCTATCTGGAATTTCTTAGTCCCGTATTTGTTTTGTATATAGTCAATTCAAGTTGAAAGCATTGTGACATGTTGTTAAACATCGTCAGGCTCAATACCTAGCTCATTTGATAATTCTTGTGAATGTTCTCTCTGCCTATGAAACTTCCGCATCAGAGGAGACAGGTTGGATTAGGTAGGCAAAACCAAAATTGAATAGAGGTTTCCAGGGAAGAGTATACTGAATGTTCTTGCATTTCCATACTTGTTGATTGATGAGCCCATGTTTCCAACTGATTTTTTTACTTTTAACATTTTAGGGCCCTGTAGGATCCATTGGACCTCCTGGTCCATCTGGCCAATCTGGTGATAAGGTATACTTACAAACATAATACATTTCATTCACATGTGAATGTAAATTCAATTCATTTTTGAAGAAAACAATTCTGAAATAAAAGCTTTATTTGTTTTGTTTTTGCTGTTTTTATTTATTTATTTATTTCTCTTCTAGGGAGAACCTGGACCTGCTGGGCCCCATGGCCCAACAGGACCCCGTGGTGGCCCGGTAAGAAATTCTTTCAAATACAAAATCTAATTACATCTGTAGGTGCTTTAATCCTTTTCCTACAATTTTCATACAAAAGGTTTTTTTTTTATATTATTTGAATAATCTTAATTGGTTTGGAAAGTTAGATTACTTTCTTGTAAAGAGTAATATGCCAGAACACTCTTGTTCTTTTCAATCTATCTAGAAATTATATTTAAATTTAAAACATTAATACACTTCATATTATAGATAATGTAGAGTGAATATCTATAATTTAGAATATTAATTCTTATCTCAAAAGCTGTATCTTCACTTAAGAGTATAAAATTCTTCATAATAATGTTAATTAGAAAAAATAGAATTTCAAGCTCTTACTCTCCTGTCTTCCTAAGATTGTGTGATCTCCTCCAGGGGTAATACACTGTCACTCTTCCATTAAAGTCATAAAAGAGGAAACGGACAAGAAAATCCATAAATAAAAATAACATGGGAAGTAAAAAGGGAAGTCATCAGCAGGTGAATTAGGAGCAGGGATAGACTGCAACCATTTGGCTTATATCCTAAGGTAGAGGTCTCCAATTTTTCTGTGATGGTTTCATGCCCACGTGCAGACATAGACCTACCCACCATTTTCACAACCCGGTTCTGAACGGGCTGTGTCCCAGCACTGGGCCACGGAACAGAGGTTGGGGATCCCTGTCCAAAGGAATACTGACTTCAAACAAGTCTCTTCTTCTTCTTGGTTACCAATTTTTCTTTCACAAAAGTTAAAAAACTCAAATGCACCTTTCATTGGATTATTAGGGGCTCACAAACGTGTATTGATCCCCTTTGATACTGCTTGCAAAAAGCCAAATGGTGCGATGCCTCTCTGCACGAGAATGGAGGTTCCAGCTATCCAGTTGAGATGGCTCTCCTGAAACACTCTGGAGGGAATTAGCAGTTCTTTACAAAGTCCTTGTGTTTATTCAAAACTGCAGGAATCTCCCACTCCATCTGAAAAATTAACACAATAACAAAGAGCTTTGAATAACTTTATGGTAAGGATTCTGGTGGAAAGACAAAAAGAAGTGTGCTAGAAATACATTTTATTGTGAGCAAAGGAGAATAGCTGAGTGAGGCAAAGAATGATGTTAGCATAGTGGAATCCCTTTCCTTGTAGGGTTAGTTATGCTCCCTCTCTATTCCTTTGTCACCTGCAGGGTGATCGTGGTGAACAAGGCCCACCTGGTCCTGCTGGCTTCCCTGGAGGTCCTGTAAGTATAAAGATATTTTAGTATAAAGGGTGGGAAAGATTTGTTCTACTGGATTGAGATGAGTTGAAGGAAAGTAAATAAATAGCAGAACAACCCATACCAAATATCAACCAGCATGTTTAGTTGCAAAGGAAATCAGGAGAAAGAAAAGTGGAATATGTGTGTGTGTGTGTGTGTGTGTGTGTGTGTGTGTGTATGTATGTATGTATGTATGTATGTATATGGTTGCCTGGATTGAGTGTTATCAGGGAGATGATAAGACACTGTCTTTTGTTCCAAGACTAATTGTGTATTAGTATTTCAGAAAGATACTTAGTAAGTATCATTAACTATTAAGGTTTAACTAATAACTAATCTTTATATAGGGACAAAATGGAGAACCTGGTGGAAAAGGAGAACGAGGCCTTCCTGGTGAACGAGGTGAATCTGGACCCCCAGGAAATGCAGGTCCATCAGGAGGCCCTGGTGCACAAGTACGTATGCTGTGATCTGTATGTTCTATGTAATCTCTACTGTTTTTGAAACTTGATTTGTCCTGTATCTTTTGGAAAAGAGAAATTATCGAATATGTTGATTCCATTGAAATTCATATATTGATTGGTCTGTTATTTTCTTTAGTATAATGATGCTAACTCTCATATCTTATCTAGGGCCCACCTGGTTCAGCAGGACCTAAAGGAGAACGTGGAGGTCCAGGTCCTGCAGTAAGTATTGGGTATTTTTGAAAATGTTTAGTAAACTGTTTGATCTTTGCATCCAAATTCTTAGGATTTAGGATTTATTTCATTTATATGCCGCCCTTTTCCCCGAAGGGGACTCAGGGCGGCTCACAATTCGGTCAGGGAAGGGGGTACAAACAGGGGATAAAAAGATGAACATAACAATACACAATTTAAAACACACAACAACCATACCATTCGAGGAGGGGGGCAAAAGCTCTTTAGCCCCAGGCCTTTAAAAGACACCATGGTCTAAAGACAACACACTAATTTCTTTAAGAAGAAACATAAACAAAATAAAAAATATCCTTTTAATCTGGCATGTTCCAGTTCAGCTGACATTTCAGTTCCAAAATTTTCTCAGTGGTTCAGTGGTGATCCACGGGCTTATCTCAATCAGACCTTTCTATCTGAGCCTTGTACCCATGTCCATGCATTCTTGTTTTTTTCCTAAATAGTTATGTAAATGATAGATGTTCTTTTTAGTTTGGAGCTGGGAAAAGCACAGTCTGACAGCTACTTGTAGCCTATCAGTTTTTCTTGAGATCCATTTATTTAGAGTCATGTCACAGCAAGCCATCGTACAAAAGATCTAATGACCTTTTAACCAAATTGTCAAATGCAAACAAATGCTCTCCCTTAGAGAGCCAGTTTAGTCTAATGGTTAGGGTATTGGGCTAGAGACTGGGAGTTCTAGCCCCATCTTGGGCAAAAGCCAACTAGGTTACTTGAGCCAGTCACTATTTCTCAGCCTAAGGAAAGAAGGTAATGGGAAATGACTTCTGAAAAAACCTTGACAAAAAAACTGCAAGCACACTAGGCAGTCAACAGGAGTCAAGACTGACTCAGAGGCAAAAGATATATAAGTGGTGTATTTATTGTATGTGATAAAGAGTATATTGGTTTCTTGAATTTGATTTTTCCATCTCCTGTTGAGCAGTAGTTGATAACTTGTTAATATCATCTATACTCATTTATTTCAGGGTTCACCTGGCTTTCCTGGAGGTCGAGGCTTACCTGGTCCTCCTGGTAACAATGTGAGAATTACTACAATTTTTAACACTTACTATTCTTCTCTGCCTTCAGATTCTTTTCTCTGCTCTAGAATTTTAGCTGGAAATAACTAGAGAAATCAAACTGCACAACAGTTCCATTTGCACATTCAGTCACAGGTGCTGTGTTTCGATCACAGATGTTCCATTTATAAATTGAAGCCCCTCTTAAGCATATCTCTGGTAGACAATATTTAACCCAGACTACTTCATGCCCATGATTGCTAAGGAATAACCCTTTTCCAAAATATATCTTTCCTTCTTTTGTAAAAAAGAAAAAGGAAGGAAGGAAGTGAGCAACAATGCTCCATCTTGAGTATGGTTTGTAGAAATGGAAAGTTGAGCAATCACTTTGGAGTTTGAAGGATTCAGCTAGTCCAAAAGCAGGATAGCAATAGCAATAGCAATAGCAGTAGACTTATATACCACTTCATAGGCCTTTCAGGCCTCTCTAAGCGGTTTACAGAGAGTCAGCATATTGCCCCCAACAATCTGGGTCCTCATTTTACCCACCTCGGAAGGATGGAAGGCTGAGTCAACCCTGAGCCGGTGAGATTTGAACCGCTGACCTGCTGATCTAGCAGTAGCCTGCAGTGCTGCATTTAACCACTGCGCCACCTTGGCTCCAGGATCAATGGAGGAGTTGCAAAGTAGTCATGGAATTGAATAAGGTCTTGTGGAGATGCAACTCAGGCATGAAATATCCTTCATGGAAGCCAGTCTTTCTCTCTGTGTGTTTTTTTTCAATTCATGATGAAGAGCAGAGCTGGATACTCCTGCCCTATGCAAAGTAAGGAAGTGGGATAGGAGACTATGTTATATTCTGTTGGCCACAGGTCAGATAACACTAGCCATCACGGTTGCAACTACAGCATCCTCATTTCCTTAGGATGGAAGTATGCATGCAAACTGGGGAAAAACCATTTGCCTACACTATCAGATATTTCTTTTGATCTTTAATCTTTAATTGCTTAGCATTTTTAAAAGCATGCAATTCTAGATATATTCATTTTTTACTGGTAGTAGATATGAGTAGTTAAGAAGTGTAGCTGTTGTCCTTCATACATTCTCCATTTTCTGATGTCCTGGTAGCATTAAGTCAAGAACTATCTTATATTTCTCTCTCTCAAATATCACCTTCTAGGGAGCACCAGGATCACCTGGCAATTCTGGCCCACCAGGCAAAGATGGACATACAGGCCCAGCTGGTTCTACTGGCCCAGCTGGTCCCCCAGGTGGTGTAGGTCCAAAAGGTGAGCCAGGTGCACCAGGAGAAAAAGGCCCATCAGGACCCAAAGGAAATGATGTAAGTACATTCTTTGAAAATTGTATGTTTAAAAAAAGAACCAATATTCAGAAATGATTAGACTATCCTTCTAAATCAGCTCTGCAAATCCTGAACAGTTATCACACATAGTGATAACTGCATGGTGATCAACCATTATAAATAAGTTCAGAAATTTAAAAACCTATCCAAACATTACATCCTGCCTACAGAAAAATGTTATCAATATCACACTTGGAATAGAATAGAATAGAATTCTTTATTGGCCAAGTGTGATTGGACACACAAGGAATTTGTCTTTGGTGTATATGTTCTCAGTGTACATAAGGAGAATAAAATACATTCATCAAGAATAAAAAGATACAACGATTAGTGATAGTCAAGGTTACTAATAAGCTATCAAATCTTATTTGGGAAACAATTAAAAGCAATATAAATTGAAAGATACAAGCAACATAGTTAGAGTAATAAGTTGGAAGAGATAGATACTAGTAAGGAAGAGAAGA
The DNA here is from genome assembly GCF_009769535.1 of Thamnophis elegans. NCBI lineage: Eukaryota > Metazoa > Chordata > Lepidosauria > Squamata > Natricidae > Thamnophis > Thamnophis elegans. Next base: position 15,570,743 of record NC_045541.1, on the reverse strand, counting down.
AGAATAGTAATACAGTCCTGGTAAATTATTTAGAAATTTGAAAGAATTGTTCAGTTTCACAAGTCTCGGACTAAAATACCCCCTTGAAGTCAAAGGCCATATCAAATCCCACTTTTCAAGGGCTAGGTGAAAGCAGCCATCCCATTTCAGTCCTATTGTTGAAAGGGACTTCTGCACATATCCCTGCTCCACCAGGAGAATCAGGTTGCCATGCTTCAGTGCTGTTAAATGTCTTAATTTTCTGGATGGTGGATCACCTCAGAAAGCTGCAGGAGATGGGTTGGACCCATGCCTTGATATGGCACAGAGCAGCTTCACGGGTCTATTATAAAAAGAGACTTATTCATCTTTATTTGTCTCTAATATTCCTAACTCTATTCAGATCCCATTTATAAGAATGACACCACCTGAAATAAGTCTAAATAAAGAAAGGATGGAATCATTTATACTCAAATTATCTCAAGCACATTGTCAGAATACCAGCCAAATGTAATTTGAGTGATAAGGGTTTGTATAACATCTAAGAGGAAATACCTTACCTGTTGAAAAGAAGGTTGGAAATAACATATTTTTCTTGATTTCTGTTTCTTTCCCTATTCTTTGTTGTTTCTTGCTCTTTTTTGTTTTGTTTTATTTTTCTCTTTCTTTCTTTTTTTCCTTTCAGTTTGTTATTTAATATATGGAAAAATACTTAATAATAATACAATAATTATACATATCCATATGGATATATTGATATATCTTCTAAAATGTAAACCTCCACCTTCATTCAAGCATACTCTTTTCCTTATATCTCTAACTCCATTGATATTTAGTTAATCATGCTCTTGATTGATCTCCCCTAGGGTCCACCAGGTCCATCAGGAAATAGCGGCATACCTGGACAGCGTGGTATTGTAGGATTGCCAGGATCAAGGGGCGCATCAGGGCCTTCTGGTCCACCTGGTGTCAAGGTAAATCATCATCCCAAAGATTTCATGGAAGAAGGATTGATCTGAAAGTAGAGATTGTTTGGTTTGGGACTTGAACTGCTTTGTGCATGTGAGAGGGGGAGAAAATTGGGGAAATATTTTTTTTAATTATGCTAATTAAAATAATTTGCTAATTTTGCTTCCATTGTTATATCAGAGGAAAAATACAAATGTTGCTTTCCAAGGGGGAAAATAATCTCCTGACATCATCTTTTTAAACTAGACAAGGTCTCCTACATTAATATTCATTCATGCATTAATACTGTTGTGCCCCCAAATTAATATCAATTAATGTTCGACCACTGGTAGTTGTTAAAGCTCCAGAAAACCTTTTCTGTCCCCAGTTTGCTTCCTTGTATAATTAACCTAAGACAGGGTTGCCTACTGATCAATCAGAACAGAGCTGGAAAGGACCTTGGAGATCTTCTAGTCCAACCCCCTGCTCAAGCAGGACATCCTATACTCTTTCAAATAGTTGGCTGTCCAGTCTTTTTTTTAAAACCCCCAGTGATGAAGCATCCACAACTTCTGAAGTCAAGCTGCTCCACTGGTTAATTGTCCTTACTGTTAGGAAGTTTCTCCTTCATTACAGGTTGCTTCTCTCCTTAATTAGTTTCCACCCATAGTTTCATGTCTTGCCTTCTGGTGCTTTGGAAAAAAAAGATGACCTCCCTCTTCTTTGTGGCAGACCCACAAATATTGAATACTGCTATCATCTGACTCCTAGTCCTTCTTTTCTCTAGACTGGCCATACCCAATTCCTGCAATTGTTCTTCATATGCTTTGGTCTCCAAACCCTTAATCATCTTAGCTGCTCTTCTTTCTGCTTTTTCCAAAGTCAACATTTTTAATGTCTTTATTTATTTAGGGGATTTATATTGCTGTCTATTTGCATATTGCGACTCAAGGTAGCTTACAGAATATAAAACCCCGTATAAAAACAATAAAAGAAGTCATATAATAAATTAATATACTAAAATATTTTTATAATGTCATTACTAAGGATTTATAAAGTGATACTAATACTTCACATGATAGCAATTGAGTTTTTGCTATGCCTAGTAAATTAGCCAGAATATCACCTGCCATAGTTATTTTTCTCTTAGATTTATGATACCTTCTCACCCATTTATCACAAGATCAGGGCAAATGCAAATTACATTCTATCTTGATTATATTAAAAAAAAGAGTCAATAACAATAGATAGGATGATATATATTTAGGCAAAGATCTGAGTATTTATTAAAAGTTGTCATCTGAGTTTGTGAGTAGGAAAATATCAATAATTTGGGGGATTAATGGAATTTCAAGAGCTACATTTTGTATCGCTTTGTGGATCTTTTATTTTCCATGATAGGCTGAACAAAAAAACATTTTGAACAATATATCTGTAGGCATATATTTTTTGTGTTTACTATTTATGTTCTCTGCTTTTTTAAAAGTTAGCATGAATTTTACAAAATCTAAACATTTCAACTCATGGTCAATTTCTTTCTTATTCCAATGTAGGGTGAAGATGGCAAACCAGGAAGTAATGGTAGCCCAGGGGAACGAGGACCTCCAGGGCAAGGAGGTCCTCCTGGCATCAGTGGGGCACCAGGAGAACCAGGCAGAGATGTAATCATATTTTTTTTAGTTATATTCCTATGATAGATGCTTGATGTAAATAGAATGGTTAAATGATGTAAATCCCAAAATGAGAAAAAGGGAACCCATGCATATATCTTGTTCAGACATGTAATCTAATCAATTTAACATACTGTGAAAGTGAAAACTGGCTTAACTGCACCACTTAATTTCCATAATCTTGATAATCGTACATAAAACCAAAATCCCACATGATTTGGGGATGAAATCTGCAAAAAGTTTGAGAAAGCTGATAGGTCTTTTCCTGGTGAAGATATGCACTGATCAAGATGGTCCATTACTAAGCTGATTATGTGTAAATGATTCTCTTGAAAAATGTTTAGTGAGTTAGTATGAATATTCTACTTACAATGTATCTGACCTTTTATATATACGTACATTCATCACTTGATGCTGATTTAAACTAGAAGAATGTATATGAACCAGCAGTCTTATAAATGCAATGACCACATGATTGACAAGCTCTTTCCAATACCGCTAACTATAAGAGAGATATTGTGCGAAGAAAATGTACTCCTGAGTAGCTTTTTTAAAATTTGGGGTTTTTTTTCCTTCCTGTCTCCCTACTCCCACCCCAAAAATCTAAATACTTATTATTTTGTATTTGTAAGGGTAATCCTGGAACAGATGGTCTCCCAGGTCGTGATGGATCTGCAGGGCCAAAGGTGAGATTCAACAATATTATCATTTGGTTGTGATTGTTTCTGCTGAATCTTTGCACACTCTTGCATATCTTTATTTCATATGTCATATAATAAATTAAAGTTTCATTTCCTTTTCATTTCAGGGTGATCGTGGTGAAAATGGTCCTCCTGGTGTGCCTGGATCTCCAGGTCATATGGGTCCCCCAGGTAATGCTGGTCCACCTGGAAAAAACGGTGAAAGAGGACATTCGGTAAGGATGGAAATTATGCTGAATCCTACATTTCTTACCTGTACATTAGCAAACAGTTAAGAATAAGCCACTTATTCAAGTCAACCAAAGCTTCATTTTTATGTTGCAACGGTCAAAGAGAAATTTAATATAATTATACTCTCGAAGTAGAATTCTCTTTGAAAGAATCTGATCAAAGGTGATATACGGTATGTCCTGTAGATTCCACAACAACTGCAAACATCAGGGAGTTGGCATCAGGGATGTTCAAATATTTTTAAATGAGTTAGATAATTAGGATGCTCCAATTCCTTTGAATGCTGTTTTCATTCTATCAAGGTATGAGAAACATATGATCCTGCTAGTGTTGCTGAACTGCAATTCCCAGCAACCATTGGTCATGTTGGCTTCAAGGCATTTGATAAAGCAGACAACAGCCTATTACTTTACAAGATAGAAAAATGTGGGTTAGATGTATTTGTAAGTGGCTGACCAACTGTACTCAACATATAGTCCTTAATGGAACTGTGTCTAAATGGAACGAAATGTGCAGTGGGGGTACTCAAGTCTCGTGACCCGTCAAAACCACGGTCCACTAAAGCGCGCCGGATCAAAGCACGTACGTGACGTCATCAGCAGCGCGACGAAAAAAATTAAAAATAAATTAAATTAAAATTAAAATAAAATTAAAGCAGCAAGCCGATTCACATAAAGGTAAGGGTTAGGGTTAAGGTTAGGGTTAGGGTTAGGTTAAGGGTTAGGGTTAGGTTAAGGGTTAGGGTTAGGTTTAGGGTTACGTTAAGCGTTAGGGTTAGGTTTAGGGTTAGGTTAAGGGTTAGCGTTAGGTTTAGCGTTAGGTTAAGGGTTAGGTTTAGGGTTAGCTTTAGGGTTAGGTTAAGGGTTAGGCTTAGGGTTAGGTTTAGGGTTAGGTTTGGGGGGTTAGGGTAAGGTTTTTGCGTTAATTTTAAATTTACCGCTTACAGCGTGCCGTTTTCGTCGCGCTGTGATGACGTCACGTACGCGCTTTCGTCGAGCGCGCTTTAGTCTACCGTGGATTTGTGGTGGAACCCTCAAGTCTCTGTCTTAGGCCGACTACTCTTCATTATCTTCATCAATCATTTAGACAAGTGGGTAGAAGGGGAACTAATTAAATTTGCAGCCAACCCCAAACTGACAGGAAAAGCCAATACTCCGGAATATAGGCTCAAGATACAGAAGGTTTGTGACAGCTTGAACACTGGCCCTACCTAACAAAATGAAATCCAATGATGAAAAAACTAAAGTTCTACATTTAGGCAATCCCCCCCCCCCCAAATTCATAGGTATAGAATAGGTGGTACCTGGTAGTAACTGTGAGAGGGATCTTTGGGTCCTAGTGGATAATTGCTTAAATATGAGCCAGCAGTGTGCTGCAGCTGCCAAAAAAGGCAACACGATCCATGGCTGAGGCATAGAATCAAGATCACATGAAGTGTTGATATCACTTTATAATGCCTTTGGTAAGATCACACTTGGAATATTGCATCCAATTTTGGTCACCACAATATAAAAAAGACATTGAGACTCTAGAAACAGTGTAAAGAAGAGAAACAAATATGATTAGGGGACTGGGGGCTAAAACATATGAAGAATGGTTGCAGGATTTGCATATATCTTGTTTAATAAAAAGAAGGACTGGGGTGATATGATACAGTGTTCCAATATATGAGATGCTGCCACAAAGAAGAGGGGGGGGGGTTCAACCTATTTTCCAAAGCATTGCAAGGCATGACAAGAAGCAGTGGATGGAAACTGATCAAGGAGAGAAGCAACTTAGAACTAAGGAGAAATTTGCTGACAGTGAGAACAATTAATCAGTGGAACAACTTGCTTCCAGAAGTTGTAAATGTTCCAACACTGGAAGTTTTAAAGAAGAGATTGGATAACCATTTGTCTGAAATGGTGTAGGGCTTCCCATCTGAGCAGCAGGTTGGACTAGAAGACCTTCAAGTCTTCTGTTATGTGCATGGCAGATAAGCAGCATGGAGTTTTAAAACTGCTCAGGATTCAAGGCAACATATTTGGAGAACAAGCTCTTTCCCTACTCTTGCTTACTCTTAAGTCTGCAGAACAAGGTTTTTTTCATCTAATAATTGGAAAGTAGTTTCTTAGACCATTTCCGGTCAGAAAAGTCAAAATGGTGTGAGGGCTTTTGTGAAAAGGTAAGGGATTTCAATTATTATGGAAGGCAACTCTCAGGTAATAATTGTATATTATATGCAGTGGTATGTTAGGGGTCCTATTGACAATTACTCATTTTATTGTGTCATAATGTATCTATTGGTATGGAATGATGCATGCAATCTTAATTTCCATTTATTTTTGTTCCCATATAGGGTCCTGCTGGTCCTGCTGGCCCAGCTGGCCCAGCTGGTGCTCGTGGTGCTCCTGTAAGTCCTGGCTTCAGAATAAGATCTCATTGCCTGCTTCAGCTAGTTCTCTTTCATCTAAGAAGCATTTTTAAAACTGATCCTCACTCTGATTTTTTTTAAAGGGACCTGCTGGAGGACGTGGTGATAAAGGTGAACCTGGAGAACGGGGTACGAATGGAATCAAGGGTCACAGAGGACTTCCTGGTAATCCAGGTTCCCCTGGTCCAGTGGTAAGTTTGGTAGCTTTTGTTGACTTCCCTAAGAAAGAGGGGGGGAAATTAGGACTAGAAGAAGCCATCCTACGATGACATGTCACTATGAGAATAGCACCCCTGTTTTTTAAAATGGCTGCATCTCTTTCCTTATTGTCTATTTTCATCTTAAAGTCATGTTTTAGGAGTAGGCATCACTGATACCTACAGAAGAGCATGTCCATTTAAGTCATTCCCAGTGTGAAAATTCTTCCAGCGCAATTGGTCCTTCTTCTTTGGACCATTACTGCTTGCTCTCCTGCCTTTTTTCAGTTTTGGATGGAGAGACATCCAGTGAAGGACACAGCTTCCTTCACTCACCTGGGGTTTTCTTCCCAAGTAAATGGTGACCCAAGGAGAAGGGAAAGGATTATGTCAACAGTCATCCAGGTCATAGTTGTCCCAAACATCCTTTTTCAAAAGGCAACTGGACTTTGCTTTTCCTTGAAGACATTTCACTTCTGAAGACCTGAATAATCTTCTTGGATGAGAAGTGAAATACCATCAAAGAAAAACAAAGTCCAGTTGCTTTTTGAAAAACTTTGGGGAAACCATTAGGTAGTGGAGATAGATCACTATTCAGGTAGGGATCTGGTTTGCCCAATTCTTTCTCTGAATCTGGAGCTAGAGAAAGCCAGCCATTCTGGAAGTCTTCACAATTGCAGAGAGATAGTATCTGATGCTACTATTTCAGGAGAAATTATTAGTTTAAGTTTTGTGGACCATCTTCAGGAGAACAATATTTCTTTTCCATAAGTGTAAAGATAAAAGCTCTTTCTGATTAACTCCAAATCCTTGGAAACCGTGTATAGAAGAAAAAATCAGTGCAAATGCAATATTCTGACCCATAAATGCTCTATAACTTAAGAAAGAGTTTTGGGGTTCAATTCAACAACTTTAGCATTTGTGAAGTCAAAATAGTTAAAAGATTTTAAATGAGCAGTTCAACTTGTACTATAAACATCAGAGGTTGCTGACTGGTTTCTTAGTCCCATTAATTTCTAATCCAGAATTTGTATCCAACAGTAATGTTTCTATGAAACTTATTCTATTGGTTTTTTTTTTTTAGATCATATACTGATTTTTCTATTCAGTTGAAGGTTCTATTTACTTACCCTCATCTGCTTTTTAAAACACATGGTTTAGATTGATGGTGATTATCAAACTTTGTAATGAGTTTAGTTTAGTTTAGTTTAGTTTATTGTCAATGCACCTTGTACAATGAAATTAAATGCCATTTACAGTGTACCTCTGTTGTGGCTCAACAGTGGCTGGCTTAGCTGTTGGTGTAATCTGACAGCGATGAACACTATGGGACTGCCCTGTTGGCCACCAGGTGGCATCTGAGTCAGGGAGCAGTGAGGAAGAACAGAGGGAGGTTGTGCCTGACGTACGTATGCGTAGGGCTGAGAGGAGGAGGGAGCAGCTTTGGAAAAAGGCTCACAGAAGGAAATAGGAACAGGTGGCTACTGATTGGCCCCTCCCGGAGAGCTTATAGGTGGGGTGATGGGAGGGGAATTTTGCAGGACACAACAGTTTATTAATGCAGGTGTAGTGAAAGTTTGGAGAATTTCGTGAGTTCAAGCCTTGTTTTCATAGAGATAATTTTCTGGGCTCCTAGCCAATGGGTTCCTTATCTCTCTCCTTAGTCGTGGCAGACAGCCAAGCCGGTGTCAGTATATACAATCTCTATTTCATTCTTACCTTTGTAGGGTCCACTGGGTCCCCCAGGTCAAAGTGGAAGTCCAGGACCTTCAGGTGCTAGAGTAAGTATATTCTGTAGCTTCTTAATCCATGTTTAAATTATATCTAGCTATTTAAAGAGATATGATGTCACTTCATACTAATACCTTATAACACGTGAATAACACAAATATCTGATTTCTGGTGTGCTTTAGGGGCCTCCTGGACCAAGCGGCCCACCTGGCAAAGATGGAAGAGTTGGTTATGCAGGCCCCATTGGTCCTCCAGGTCCTCGTGGGAACAGAGGTGAAAGTGGACAAGCGGTAAGATAAACCAAGTTTCCACTCTGAAGTTTCCATCTTGCATTTTATGAAGGAAGATGTCCATGCATCGACATAACAGGAATGTCAGGAAGATTAACACAGGACAGGAGAAGCAAATTACTCACATGCTGCCCACTCCCCAGAAGTTCAAGGTTATGCTTCAAAGGATCTGCATAAAAATACTCCAATAAAATTTGCCACAATCTACCTGGCACACATGGCATGCACACTTAGCACCTGCCCCCATATAAAGATAGTACTTGACTGGTCACTTAGATTATTGAGTGATTGATCTAAGTCAGTGGTTCCCAAACCTGGCAACTTTAAGACTTGTGGACTTCAACTCCCAGAATTCTCCAGCCAGCAATTCTCCAGAGCTGGCTGGAGAATTCTGGGAGTTGAAGTCCACAAGTCTTAAAGTTGCCAAGTTTGGGAACCACTGATCTAAGTGACCAATCTGTCATTACAACCAACCCCAAAAAGAGGACTTTCTTTCTAGATTTGAGGTCCAATGATCAGGCCCACTTCACGATCATGTAAACAAGGGACTCTGAGGACTTGGCAACACAGTCATGTTTACAGCCATTTGCAATACCCCATAGTCATGTGACCGCATTTTACAATGGTTTGATCAAAAATCCAGCACTGCCAGTTTTCAGAAAATTGCAAGCCATGACTTTAATGAGTGTGGCTTTCATTTAACAAAATCCTGCAAAAAAAGGAATAAAATCCAGTCAGTCACATGACTGACCTGTTGTATCACTGCCATCATGGCAGACTCCATTATGCTTATAAGTGAAAGAAAACCTGTACCAGAAAAATGCCAATAAAATTTTAATCTAAATATTTTGTAAAATATACACAAACCCATGTTACCAACATATAAGTGTTAGAATATCCAAACAATTCCCTTATTTGCACAAATTCTAATGGTCATTGAAGCACATAGGTTATGGTATAGATCTCTCTCCATTAGGCTCCATTGTACTTGATTTAGACTCATCATTCACCTTGTCTTCAAGTTTAAATAGCAATGCGTTGTTAATTAACTCACCTTGTTTGTGAATAGAATAACTATTATTATCCTAAATGCTGGTCATTTCCAGTAGACAAAACTGAGCAAGTTACATACCTGACACAGGTATGCACATCTTTGAGGTTACACATGTGTAAAGAGGTTACACATCTTTATGTTAAAAGAAGGAGCAGTCAAAATCTCTGATTAATACATATGTATCATCTTACATGGTAGGAGTGTGATGGTTCAGTGGTTAAGACACTGATCTTGTCACTGAAAAGGCAACAGCCCAGGTTTGAGCCCAGGTTTGAGATTTGAGATCTGAGCTCCGCCTAACAGGTTGAGCTCCCATTATTCATCCCAGTTCCTGCAAACCTAACAGCTCAAAAGCATGCAGATGGGAGTAGATAAATAGGTACTGCTTTGGCAAGAAAGGTTCCTGCATTCCATATTTTCATGCTGGCCACACAATATGGACACATCTCTTAGCCAACACTGGGTCTCTAGGCTGAGAATCAGAGATGAGCACTGCCCTCTTGAGTTGGATACAACCAGACAGGGGAAACCTTTAATTGGCTTACAATGAACACGAGAAAAAAACCAGTAACATCAGTATGGGATCTAATATATATTAAGGGGGGGGGAGGTTGGTGGGGAAATATAAACGTGTGTATAACATGTGAACATTATTTCTCTTAATGCATCCGCATGGATGGAGTTTTGATGGGCAATTTTACTTGTTGTATTTGAAAGGGTCCACCCGGTCACAGTGGGCCTCCTGGGCCTCCTGGTCAACCTGGATCACCTGGTCCATGCTGCAATGGTGGTTATAATGGTGGTGGTGGTGGTGGTGACACAAAAGGATTTGGCTACTTTGGCGATCAGGCATCCGAGGGCAAAATTGACGTGGGAGAGATTTTAGCTTCACTGAAATCAGTCAACAGCCAGATTGAAAACATCATTAGCCCTGATGGTTCACGGAAGAATCCTGGCCGTAACTGCAGAGATCTCAAGTTCTGCCATCCTGAACTTCCAAGCGGTATGTTCCATTCCTTTCTTATCTGTGTTAGCAAGCAATACAGCAGGGGTGTCAAACTCGATTTCATTGAGGGCCACATCAGTGTTGTATTTGACCTCGGGAGGTGAAGTGGGAGGAGCCAGATATATGTCACTCATGTCAGGGGTGCCTGTGGTGACCCAAGAGCTCTGCCAGCGAAAACAGGCTGTTTCTAGGATGTGCCAGCAGGTCAGAACTAAGCACACCATGGGCCGGATTCTGCCCCCCAGGCCATGAGTTTGAGCAATATGGGATCCTCAAGAAATAGGATTCTTTTTTTTTTCCAGTAATGCAAATATATATATTTGCAATATAAAGTCACATGTTCTTTAACTATTGGCAAAAATATGATAAAACTCTTCTGCCTACAGAAAAAAAATGTTGACTATTGTCTGAAAATGTAAACAAAAAAAAGAAAGAAAATGTCTTTGGGAGTTACTATTTACTTAATTTTTACTTTAAAATGCTAAAGAAATATGTTTATGCAGGTAGTTTTAAAATGACATGCCAAGAGTCGAGTATGCATTATTAGCTTATTCCCAAAATGGCGACCATTTAAGTGGAGTCTATCATCATCCAGATGAACTAAATAATGTTTTTTTATTTGCTTGCTCATTTGCTTGCTTTGCTTTTCTTTTGGTAGGAGAATATTGGATCGATCCTAACCAAGGTTGCAAACTGGATGCCATCAAAGTATTCTGCAACATGGAGACTGGGGAAACATGCCTCAGTGCCAATCCCTCAAGTATCCCAAAGAAGAACTGGTGGACAAGCCTTGGTCCCGAAAAGAAGCACATTTGGTTTGGAGAGACTATGAACGGAGGCTTCCAGGTAAACACTGCATTGTTTGATACTTAATGAAAGTGTTTACAGTTTTCAAACTCATAAGCAAGAAGCAGAACTGAATGAAAGACCTGTGTCAAACAGCCACCAACCCTTTTGTGTTTTCACCACAGTTCAGCTATGGAGATCCAGATCTTCCTGAAGAAGTTGCAGATGTTCAGCTGGCATTCCTCAGAATCCTTTCCAGCCGAGCCTCCCAAAACATCACCTACCACTGCAAAAACAGCATTGCCTATATGGATGAAGCCAGTGGGAATGTGAAGAGAGCACTCAAGTTCATGAGTTCTACTGATAGTGAAATCAAGGCAGAAGGAAACAACAAATTCACATACACAGTTCTGGAAGATGGCTGTACTGTAAGTAAACAAAATGCCTCCATTACATTTATTTTAAAGAGGGATAGATGGCGACCATTTAAGTGGAGTCTATCATCAGAGACATTCAGTTTTTTTGGTCATTACAGAAAGTGAAACATGAATACTTAACATACAAAACAATTGTAAAAAATAGAATTTTCAAATGGCCACATCTTCATATTAAACTTCAGTACATTTCTGTTGATTTGAATGCCAAAGAACTACATTTATGTACTGTTTAGGAGCTTTCTACTCTGCCACCTATCTCAAGAGGATGCAAGATTGGTTAGAAAGATAAGATGGCTACAGATGTCCATGTATTTGGGTCCCACTGAAATCAATGGGAACAATACATTTCCATGACTCGTTTAGATTACTTATCTTTACCTGGATCTAATCTATAAGAAGTATAAAAAAAGAATTTCATGAAATTTTTTAGAGCAGGAAAAATTGAAGTATCAGAATTGGAACAGCAAAGTAATATTTTAATATAGCATCTGCAAGAAGTAGCTGACAATGATTTACTCTTCTCTGTCTACATCAGTGAAAGGAGATCCTTCAGAACATTCCATTTTTAAATCTATCAAATGGGTGGGGATGTGCGATATCAATATTATTCTTTCTTCATATCCTTTGGTTGAAAGTTACTGGGTTTCTCGGAAGTTCTGAAATCAGGTGATGCAGAAGAGCAAGTATGATGGCTCTGCCTGAGTATATTTTAACATAGCTGTCATTTTTTTACATTTCACAGAAACATACTGACGAATGGGGTAAAACCGTCTTTGAATACAGAACACGCAAGACGATGAGGTTGCCGGTGATAGATATTGCACCTTTCGACATTGGCGCTTCCAATCAAGAATTTGGTGTGGACGTTGGCCCAGTTTGCTTCTTATAAATCACGAGTAATGCTCATTCTGAACCCTAGAAAGCAAATTCACACTCCATCTTTGCTCTTGTTTTAACTTTGGCAACTATTAGAGTCAAATCAACAGTACCCCAGTTATTTATTTGCAAAAAAATTCTGGAAAGAGGAGGGGGGGAAAAAACCAAGATAAATTCACATAAAGGGTTACTATTTTCTTATTTTGCTCTCACACAGAATACAACAAAAATGTCTTTTGCTCTTTTTCCTTTCACCAAACTCCCATGTTCAACAATACTCTCATGGTGCTACATTGCAACTTCAACACTCAGTAACTCAAAACTGTAATTTTAGTTGAATGCTTGTTCAATCAATCAAGCACTAACGGATTCCAGCATCCAAGTTTACTTTCCATTATAAGATGCAGTTCATAAAGCTAGAGAGAATTCCCTGTTTCAACTACCTCAACATGGACAGAAACCGGGATAGATTTGATGATTCCCATCAAGAAAGCAGAAAGAAAAATGTGTTGGGACCAAGGAATACATCTGGTATTTTTTGTTTGTTAGTTTGTACCTGTGCCAGATTGAGCTGAACAGAGTATAGTCCATCAGAAGAAATGAATGCCCTAATACCAACAGACTTGTGTTATTTTATTTCTGGACTGCATTTATGTTTTAAGGGTGCTCCAAAACTTTCCTGTCATTGCTGGTCAACCACTACAATTTGGGAAGTGTAAAAAAGATAAATATGATGGTGCTAGTTGTGTATGTTTTCCCTTATAAATCTGCAAGCCAGGTTTTATTGACTTGCCTAGAAACACCAAAACTTGACAACAGTCATAAATGTCTCTTGTTGGATGTCATATGGTTGGTAGGCCATTTCTGAAGGGCTGTTCTTCCTTCACTCTGTAAAAGTCATTAAAGATGCAGAATCATGAGTTTCTCTTGTCACATTCACACATGTATAGTGTTGGAGGTTAACCATCTTTGTAAGCTTTTATACGGTTGTTGGTCTTTTCTTTACAGAGACACATAATAAAATATTGTAATAAAACTTTCTGTGTCCTTTCTGTGTTGTTTTACTCTTCTAGAGGTTTCATAAGTGATTTTTAATATAATTTACTCATTGAGAAAATGCAAGGCCTTCCCATCTGATGAACCATCTCATTCTGCTGGTTAATTTGTTTTTTTTTTCATTCCATTGAGTTGAGAAGTTCCATCAATGGCTTAATCTATCTTCTCATTCATATTGCCAGGAAGACCGAGTAATTTTATTGTAAATAATTAGAAAATTATGGATATGGAGAAGTTCTTCCCATAGCAACACATAAGAAACCTGCCTTGTATAGATCAGGCTCAGGCTCAAATCCGAGGTCTCTTCTTCCTATCTTTTTAAATCAATGAGTTGTCTCCTCTCTTTTTTTTTCAACCTTGAAACTCCATTCCATGTTGATTAGATGACTTTCTCTGGTGTGACAGTCAAGAGTTGGAATTCCATCTCCATCCCCTTACATAAGACTGCTCCCCAGACTTCCGTCATTTCTCTTGGCATGGCTATTTTTATAGAGACTGTAACAAATCTGGGTGACTATAAAATATGCAGGAAAGAAACCCATAGCCATCTAGACTTTTGCAGTCCAGATTCGACAACCTTATTTCTTATAATAGACCCATGATGGCTAACCTATGCGTGCCACAGGTGGCACTCAGAGTCATAGTTGCCGGCATGGCAGCCCTTGGGAGTCCTCAGCTCCAGTGCACATGCGCACACTGGCCAGCTGGTTTTTGGCCTTCCAGGGGGCTGGGAGAGGCCATTTTCACCAGCCCCAGGCTTCAGGAAAGCCTCCGGAGCCTGAGGAGGACAAAAACCCATCCTCGTCGTCCCCCCGAACACATGCGGGGATCGCTTGTGCATGCGCCATTGGGTGGGTCACTTGAGCATGTACAGATGGGTGGGCATGCGGGCATGCACAATAGCATACGCACACGTAGTTTTGGCGTATGTTTAGAAAAAAGTTAACCATCACTGTAATAGACAATCTATTTCTCCCATTGTCCTCCTTATTTTGCCATCTTCTGCTCATCACCCCATCTGAAAACTCAAACAAACCACATTTTCACTTTCTTCCATGCTGTCTGTTTTTCTTTTTTTTTTCAACATCGTTCTGTTCCTCCCTTTCTCACTCTCTGCATAGCTTAATAAAACAAAAACAAAATTATAACTATAAAATGGTTATAAGTTTAACCATTTCCATCATGTATAAAAAATGGAACCATGCAAAATCATGTTTTTAGAGGAAGAATGGAAAACAAAGAACAGACAGTCATATTTAATAATATTAGCCTTCTGATGGCACTACTTCCTCTTTTTTTGCCACTGTGATAAAGAGTTACCAAAATCTCATTTTACTTTACTGGTTTTAAAGGAGATCTTATCTATTTTCTCTTTTACAATATCAGGTAGCTGTATTAACATAATTCCAAAACATACATGGGGAAAAAGTTGAAGAAATAGAGAAAATACAAATAAAAATCTTCTACCATGTAAATTAAAAGACAGACAGTACATGTGAAAAATTACCATAAACTGTATAAAGAGTACACCAGGTCATGATCACTTATTATTAAGGTAACTCAGAAAATTCAATCAAGTTTGATAAAACTGTGCTTCCTAAGCTCATTTTGCTTTTTTTCTGAAAATCTAGGGCATACACCCTACTGAGTTTCCATTTCACCTCACTTTCCATTTAGAAGTGTATCTCATGAAGATAGCAATAGCAATAGCAGTTAGACATATATTGCTTCATAGGGCTTTCAGCCCTCTCTAAGCGGTTTACAGAGTCAGCATATCGCCCCCACAGTCTGGGTCCTCATTTCACCCACCTCGGATGGATGGAAGGCTGAGTCAACCCTGAGCCGGTGAGATTTGAACCGCCAAACTGCAACTAGCAGTCAGCTGAAGTGGCTGCAGTACTGCACTCTACCCACTGCGCCACCTCGGCTCAAGATAGCTTGTGAAGGTTCTAAACATAACTGAGCTGAGAAAGCTTCCCAATTTTGCTCTCCAATTCATGTGCTATGAAGTTCATTCAGGTCATTTCAACCATTTCATCAGAAGTCGTGAACAAGAATGGAAGTACCATTATAATCATGTTCCTCACTGTTGCCCAAGCTGCATGGCCTCGGAAGAAACTGTCCTCCTCATTCTAGGATTATGGCTGAACCCAACATACATGAGTTCAATGTCATTTTGTCCTTCCTCTATAGTTACAAAAGGGTTATTAGAAACCACAAGAGTTTGAATACTCCATCATCCCTGAAATTCCCTTTTCAATGCAAATATATTTGCAAAAAATATTCCACACACAATAATTTAAAATAAAACCATCTTAAAGTATTCCACGCACAATAATTTAAAATAAAACCATTTTATAGTATTCCACGCACAATAATTTAAAATAAAACCATTTTATAGTATTCCACACACAATAAATTAAAATAAACCATTTTAAAAAATTCTATACTCAATACTTTTAAATAAAACGATTTTTAAAAAGTCTATACACAATAAATAAAATATTCTTAAAAAAAACATTAAAAGCATAAAAGAAAAAAACCAGGTCACTTACCAGCAGGCAGAATCAGCAGCTCTCCGATGCGATGGATGCAGCAGGGAACAGGCAGGCAATGAGGCAGCAGGTAAGCTGGACTGAAGAGACAAGGGACAACTGGGTCAGCTAGGCCCGCCACCTGGTAGGCTTAGCCAGCCATGCGAGGCTGGGGACTGGGAGGGTAGCAGGAAACCCCCTTTCATCCACACGGCATACACTGTTTTGGGACTTCTGGGAGGACCATTTTTTGCCCTCCCAGAGCCTCCAGGTGGGCCCTGCACTCACCTGGCTTGATGAATGGGCCACATGGAGACTCGTGGGAGGACTGGGTGGATGGCAGGATCATCCAGCTCTTGCAACAACCAGTTTGGCAAACCAGATGCAAAATTAACATCTGGTTCTCCCAAACTGGAGCAAACCGGTCTAATCCCACCCCTGATCTCAGGGTGGGGAAGGCCTTGAGGGGGCCTAGTGCTTCTGACCATTCAAAGCATCCCACAACACACTAAGATATCTCATGCTTCCCCCTCCCATCCTGCCCAATTGAGTCACTTATCTTACATAGATCTTGATGATCAAGGGAGTCGTCTTCTCACCAGCATCTTTGTCAGGGTTTTGCCTTGAGCAAAGGCTCACCAAGGCTTGCAGAGATGCTGTGGCCTAGAGGTGGAGCTCTTGCCTCACAGTCAGAAGGTTGTGAGTTCAATCCTAGGTAGAGTCAGATATAGGATCTCCTGTGGGGGCAGGGGGTTGGACTAGGTGACATGCAAGGTCCCTTCCAACTCTGTTAAAAGGTTTGTGTCCCTATAGGCTTCAAACTTTTTTTTTTTTTTTTGCAAAAAGCCTTTGCTGGAGAGAACGGAGGCCAGGAGGGAATTCCGTGTCCCAGTGGTGTGTTGCCAAATTTTTTACTAGTAGTTCGGGTGCGATCACATGCGCAGAAGTGTCCAGGCGGGTGAGTGGAACCTCCCGCCACTGCTACTACTGGTTCGCATGATGGGAGCCGAACCAGGTTGAAACTGGAGTAACCCACCTCTGTTGTGTCTCTCCACAGCCCCATTTATGGCTTTTGGCACTGAGAAAGGAGACCTGGAGGGATGCACACAGCGAAAACTTTTCGCAAATCTGTTTTAGTTAGGGTGACCAGACGTACCAATTTCAGCGTGACAAGCACGCTTTATAACCATTTTTCCCGCGTCCCTCCGCCTTTTAAAAAAGTCCCGATTTTCTGGCTTCATGTTGAAAGCCCAGTGGATTTGCTTAAGAAATCCTAACCGGGGCAAGACAAAAGACACCCTGTCTAATCCCTCTCTCTCTCTGTCTCAGTACTTTCATTGAAGATATTAAAACGTTAAAGCAACAAAATGGATCCCCCCCGCGCCGTGTTGCGTTTACCTCATTTTATAAGAAAAAAATGATCTAGTACCATAGAGCTGCAGGAAATGGCTAGAGAGGTCGCCAGTGTTACTTCCTGGATTTTCCGGAGGGGAGGGGCACGGAGGTTGAAGGACTCTCCAAAATGGTGGGAAAGTTTCAATTTGCTCAGTTCTTTGTATTAACATCTATATCATTTTGGATTGACTTGGAGTTTCTGCCTGCTGGTAAGTGTGCTGGGTTTTTTTCTTTCATTTTTTAACGCATTTTAAAATAATGTAGGTTTTTAAAAATGTGCAGCTGCTGTTTTTTTATTCAAAACAATATGTGTAACACTATGATGAGCCATGGAAAAATCATTAAAAAAAAACCTGAAAGAACAAAAGGGTTTTTTTAGGGTATTTTCCTGATCAAAACTATAATTGTTTCTGCATGACACCCTTAATCACAAATAGCCAACTACACTTCATTCTAAATATTTTGTTTCCTTTATTGTATGTGATTACTCAAGTTCAAAAACTGAGTTAATTGGATAAACTCAGCTTCACAATTTACTAAATATACAGTTACAGGAATTTCATGTATAGTATGCTGTCTGTTAGGGTTTATTGAACACAGGAGAATAATATGAGAGGGATTTGATGTAAAATAAGCTCTTTTAATGAATTCAAAATCAACGCAGCAGACAAGACATGGGAGTGAACATTATACACACTTTAACAATATATTTCTTTTTCTTTTAGCCATCAAATACTGCAGCGTGTCAGTAATAATAGCAAGACAGGCATAGGATTTTCCAGCCAGGTTAATTTTACTTTTTTATGGTTTTGATGTTGTATTTAATTTTATCTGTATTAGAAACTTATGAAGGCTGTGCAACATTTTGAGGTGATATAGAGTATGTAAAGGCATGAATACAGTAGAACCTCTGGTCACAACCATAATTCGTTCCATAACTTTGGTCGCAAACTGATTTGGTCATGAATCAAACCTAATTTTGGAAATTTGGCGCTTACAAAAAAAATGGTGCAGAAGGGGAAATCAGCAGCGGGGGGGGGGGAATGTGAATATTTTGGTCAGAAGCGTTTGTGACCAGAGGTTCTACTGTATAACATCTTCACTTAAGACTTAAGATTCACTTAAGGTATATCATCTTCACTTAAGATTCACTTAAGAACTGTGGCAAGAAAGGTGGTATAGTGACCAAAGTTACAATGGCATTGAAAAAAGTGACTGACCATTTTTCACACTTAGTGACCATTTTCACACTTAGCGACCATTGCAGCATCCTCATGGTCACGCGATCAAAATTTTGATGTTTGGCAACAGATTCGTATTTATGATGGTTTCAGTGTCCTGGGGTCATATAATCACCTTTTGACAAAGTCAAATGGGGAAACCAGATTCACTTATGCTACTAACTTATCAGCTGCAGTTATTCACTTAAGAACTGTGGCAAGAAAGGTGGTATAATGGGCTTAGTGACCAAAGTTACAATGGCATTGAAAAAAGTGACTGATGACCATTTTTCACACTTAGTGACCATTTTCACACTTAGCGACCATTGCAGCATCATCATGGTCACGTGATCAAAATTTTGATGTTTGGCAACAGTTACAATTTATATTTGTAAATTGTAGTTATGTTGAAATAAAAAAAAACATTACAATACTATTTTTGCGTTGTATGAAAATTTTTGTTGCTCCGTATAAAATTTTTAATCAAACCACTCCCCCACCCCAGTCAAAGGTGTCCCTCTTTACCAATCTGAAAATCTGGTCACCTTAGTTTTAGTGCTTCAGGCCTTTTCTCCGTTTGCAAAGCCTTTTGCCACAGGCCCCCATTTGCAGGGAACTGAGGCCTAAAGTACTGTAACATGATGTGAGATCAGTAGCGCAAATGTGTGTGTGTGCGTGCGTGCGTGCGTGCATGCATTCATGCATGCATGTATATATCAATGGTGGGTTTCAAAAAATTTTGGAACCTCTTCTGTAGGTGTGATCCACACCTACAGAGGCTTTCTGGGTCCACTGGTGGAACCTCTTCTAACCGGTTCGGTAGATTTGACGAACCGATTCTACTGAATAGGTGCGAACTGGTAGGAACCTACCTCTGTCTGTCTGTCTGTCTGTCTGTCTGTCTCTCTGTGTGTGTGTATGTCTGTGTCTGTGTCTGTGTGTCTGTGTATACACACACACACACACACTTTCTAACAGCCAACAGGGACGGCAGTGTGTGTGTGTGTGTGTGTGTGTGTGTGTGTGTGTGCAATGCTGTCCCTGCTGGCTGTTAGAAAATTTCTAAGAAACTATTCCAGAGGGCATGTTCTTGGTTGGATTGGACCATTTTAATTATTTTATTTGTTTTTGTTATTTATGTTGCTATTGTATGTTTTAATGTTGGTTGCTTTAAATGTTATGTGAAATATACTTGTTGAGAGTTGGTTGTGGCAGGGTATAAAATCAATAATTAAAAAATACAAGGGCAAAGCTTTCATCATAATGATGCAACGCTGCTTTCATCACGTTGTTGAAAGTGCAGGCTTCTGTGAACACTTCTGCAAAGGGCATTTTGTTCCCATGGAGTGGGACAAGGGCAAAGCTTTCATCATAATGATGCAACGCTGCTTTCATTATGTTGTTAAAAGCGCAGGCTTCTGTCAACACTTCTGCAAAGGACTTTTTGTTCCCATTTGTATTCTTTTTGTGGAACCTAAAAAAAAATGTTGACTCTCAATCTTCCTGAATATGTTGCTGAAAAGAAAATTAGATGCAGAGGATTGGTTCCCCCCTTATAAGACTATAAATAGGAGGGTAGGATGGTCTTCCTCTGAATAATTTCTGAATATAGAGTTTGGAACAAATACGCCAAATCCCATAAGTAATCATTGTGTCTGTCCATCATAAATGTGGCACCAAGCTGAATTGCATCCAGGGAAGAGTCTGAAAGGAATCTTCAGGAGTTTGTGGACAAATCTCCAGGGAATCTGATCTTTGCTGGAATGGCTTATTCTCCTTTTTGCACTGATTAAAAATGGTAGGAAAAACTAATACATGGGGCTTAGATGAATCAACCAGAGTATCACTCCTACCTGATGAGGGTCACTCACTTTTATTTCTTTGACCTCCAGATGAAGCATCTGTATTGTTTATGCCCAAAGGGAAGATAATCTTGAATCAAAGCAGCTTTTATTCACTTTTCTGAAAGATCCTCTGATTATTATTATTATTATTATTATTATTTGCTTTATATCTAACCTTTCATTGAGAAGTTCCAGGTAGTATCATTAGTGTTCCCTCAACCCCCTTTCCCCCCCCCCAAAAAGCCAAAACTGTGATGCAGGTTAAGCTGACAGAGAGTGACTGTTCCATGGTTTCTGTGGCTGACCATGGACTAGAACCTAGGACTCTCTGCTTCTAAACCAATGCTGTAATCCATAGACCATACTGATCTCATCATAGGTGCTTGTGTCGTAACCATACCTGAATTCTTTACCCCATGTTCTATCTGAAAATAGATATGGAAGAGGAAAAGGAGCTTAGTTATGAGAGATTGAATCTAATTTTAAAAAATGCATTTCTCAGGAGATTCTCCCACTGAAGGCATGTTTAAATCTTCCCAATTTTCTTTGATGCCTCCTACATAGGGGAGAAGATCAAATTGGAGGAGTTGCAGCCTTTGTTTTTCAGCTGCTTTCAGCACTAAATCTTTTCCATTATACAGGAGGCAACCTGGGAACTAGAGTTGCATTTTTTTTGTTCTCTCTTAAAGCAACGAGAGGGGGCAGGAAAGCATGACCAAGCGGCCTTTGCATTAGCATGGAACAGCTTGTGCTGTTGTTATTCCATAAATAATTATAAAAAGAAATAATGCTGGGTTTGTGGTCATAAAATCAGTATCACTTTATAAAGAACTTCAGATCAACTTAATCCCAGGTAGAAATCCTATCATCAT
The DNA here is from genome assembly GCF_009769535.1 of Thamnophis elegans. Taxonomy (NCBI): domain Eukaryota; kingdom Metazoa; phylum Chordata; class Lepidosauria; order Squamata; family Natricidae; genus Thamnophis; species Thamnophis elegans. The sequence continues at coordinate 15,549,503 of NC_045541.1, read as the reverse complement.
CCTGAATTCTTAGTGGCTGAATGATTGTTACATCACATCAAATTATAATGTGGTTTGTTTAAAATTTTATTTCAGCATATTGTGTGCTAACCTTGTAACACATGGTTAACTGCTTGGTATGATATGTAGTCCAGTCACTTATGGGTTATTCAACAAACTATGATTATGCTAAGAGATAATTTGTAAACTCGGACTGTCAGCTATTATATAGCTGGTTGTAGAACAAATACCATGAACCTTCGAACGTTCCAGTTCATAGCTAGTTGTTGCTAGTTGATTCTAGTTGTTCTAGCATCTAAACTGACATACTAGAACTGATCATGGATCAACAAACATTTCCTTGGAATCTACCATAATTTAAGCATTGTTGTCTAGTTTGGGAAAAGCCCATATGGCTTCCATGTGGCTTCCCTGAAATGGTGTGATTTAGACTGCGACACTGGTTTTATCACAATATTTTATTCAACAACATTGATAAATCTTAAATTTCAGAGTTCCAAAGCCAACTTTGACAAATCCTAAACTTCCATGTATGTGTTCGATAGAAATCATTTTGGATAAGTCGCCTTGATTTTTTTAAGCACTACTACAAACACTTGTCACTCAAAATTCCCTTTAATATTTAATTTATTAAGTGCTTTGGGTGCTACATTTTGAATTTACAGATGACAAAGCAAACACACACGCTACCATGCAAATCCACACACACACACACCACAGAATCCTGTTGTCTTTCCCTAGAAATAGATTAAATTGTCAGAAGGACTCTACACAAAGGAAGCCATTACTCAACATGAAACTTGTATTTAATTAAATGCTTTGCAAAGATACATGAATAAAGCTATGCGTATGGCTTTTCTTGTGTATGTGTGTATGTGTTTATTTAGAAAAACAAACAAACAATCAAGAAACAGGAGAACATAGGTCTTCAACAAAGAAGCCAACTGAAGAACTAGTCGTGTAGCCACATGCTCCATGGAAAGAAAAATACGGTGATGAACACCCCATTCTGTAGATCATAAAACCATAAGAGGAAAAACGCAATGTATAAGAATTTTTCCCAGACACCAAAAATATAGTATTTAAATTCTATTAAAAAAAGAAAAGGTTGATGACAATAAATTTATTTTTCCAGGATTGTACAGAAACCATTTTAGCACCATTCCCTTTTCATAAAGAAAACATTTTAATAATTATTATTATTACTTCATTATTATATTGCCCTGTGTATCTCCATTCTTGGAATTATAACAGAAGCATAGCACCTTGTTGTATCTAGAATTAACACTAGATTATTAAATGCATCCCAGCTTCTAGAGATGAGGTAGCTCATGCTAAGAAATGATGGACCATTGGTTTGTCCTAATAAATCAAGACATGCAATGTCACAATTTCTGATGATGCATGACCAGTAATTAAGGGAAACATTTCTTTCAGCCACAGTAAAACTCTAATATTTATGTTAATACCTGATTTGGGATTAATACATGGGAATAAATGACAAACATACATAACTGGACAATACACTTGAAGAAGTTGTAGCAGCCTTCCATAATCTCTGTGTTGTGTCCACTCCAACTATTAAAATTCTTAATAATGACCCTGCTGGCTTGGAAATTCTCAGAGTGAAACCAAACTTACTTAGAAGATGCTCAGATAGAGAAAGGCTACATTAGGGGAATTCTGATATTACCTGAAGTCATTTAGAAATTTCATCTTTGACCACATGCAAAATGTAATAATCTACAGTTTATTACGTTCAAGAAAAAAATTGTTCACTAGGGGTTTGCTGCTCATTAAGTCAACAACTAATCCTCTCCACAAACAAAATCTTTTAAGTGTTGACTCTGAAACTTGTTTTGGAATTTTGGGGGATTATAAATTTATTGAGTGAGATAACATACTCTGAGCTCTGGGAACCATATAATTAAAACATTAAAAACATAAATATTATCTTTTGCAATTTTTTCCCAACCTATTGTCCACATGTTTAGTTTCCATGATCACCAATGCTGATTACTGAATTAAATGATTTATCATCCAACACACCTGAAATGCATCATGTTGAGGAAGACTGATTCACTTTCATTATCTGCTATGACTGATTGCAGAACACATTTTTTAGGGAGTGGCTTCAATTATATGAATGATAATTTCCTCTAGAATGTAGCCGTCTTCTAATATCTACTGCCTGGCAAACTTATGCCTACTTATCAGTACTAAGATCACTTTGTTGCAATCTATGGATTTTTGTCACCATTTTCCTTTCTAAATTCCCAATAATCTATTTGAAGCTGACCCACGGATCCTTCTCACAATTCCTGGTCTTAAAACCATGAGCAACTCCTGAGCCAGTCTCTGTACTGTCTATCTGATCAGGCAGAAAAATATGATATTCAAACAATGCCCCCAACACTTCTGAATTTCATGTTGTCTGTATTTCTTCATATCATAATGATTTCTTGGGAAAGAGCTGTGCATTGTCCCTCTGTTGTATTTTTAAAGTAAGTTAATAACATTTTGTTAAGATATGAACCTCTATTGGAAAAGACTGGATGAGTTCAGAGCTGGGGTGATGGCATCAAAGGGAAGCCACTCTTCAAAACATTGGTATATCAAAAGAGAAATTGTTTCAACTATGATTTGAAATTCACAACTGCTGAGCTGAAAATAAAGTGGCTCAGTTGACAAACAGAATACTATGGGTTCATACAGATACCACATTTTGAACACAGGGCCATGACTGTCTGTGGAGGTGCCCAATGGCGTTGCATTGATGGGCTTGTTATTTTGATATGGTGAACATCTGAATCTTTTACTTATTTCCTATTGCTGTTCAGCATACTTCTATTATATGAATTACACTTTTTAAAGTTGAGCAGAACCGCCAGAAATCATGATTATCTTTTCTAATTAGGAAACAAAGCTTAGTTTTGAATTATTTTAGATACAGGTGTGGTCACTTGTCGTTTTAAAATAGGATTTACTTCATTAAATTGTTGACTTAGACAGTGAGACTGAAGATTTGTAAGTAAAATAAATACACTAAAGAAGGCCAGGGAGTTAGAAAGAACTGTTATATACAATGCTGATTGTAATATCAGCCGTAATTTCAAGAGTCTCAGGATTAACTTCACTCAGTCTAAGTTCTTGTGTTCTGTTGTTGCTGCTGTCATCCCCAATGCTTTTGAAAAGATAAGCCCATTTATTTATTTATTTAAGTATTTACTTATTTGCTTCTTTACTTTTTTACACAAAACAAACTGGTCCAATCTCTACTCCAAATTCTTGGTCTGCACCTCCAACATCTACTGGGGCAATATCAATGATAGGTAACCGTGCCACATTCTGTGTTTTGTATTCGAAGATTGTGCTGCCCACATTCCCATTGTGTTTCTGGAAAAACAAATCAAAAGAGAAAAAGAAAAAAAAACAAGATTATTTGTTGGATTCCTTGAGCATCTAGAAGAAAACCAGAGCAGGATAATTATTACATTCTATGAAAGAGCTCATTAATAAGCATCACTCCAATTCAGACCCTTTGTATATACAGTGATTTAGTAGCTGTGTGACCCTGCTTACACTTTGGTTAACAGGTAGATAAGTATCAGTTAGTTGATGCTGTACATTAGAATAGTACTACAATCCTTTCTCTGGATACCACAATAATAAATCAAGATGTTTCCTCTCTTTTTGGGCCCTGACAACCTGTATCTATGTATAAGAGCTGTGGTGGCGCAGTGGTTAGAGTGCAGTACTGCAGCCTATTTCTGCTGACTCACGGCTGACTGCAATTTGGCAGATCAAATCTCACCAGGTTCAAGGTTGACTTAGCCTTCCATCCTTCTGAGTGGGTAAAATGAGGGCCCAGATTGTTGGGGGCAATATACTGACTCTGTAAACCACTTAGAGAGCGTTGTAAAAGCACTGTGAAGCGGTATATAAATCTAAGAGCTATTGCTATTGCTATCTACCTAGGGCATTTCTATCTGCTCAAGGATATAGCTGCAACTATAAAGAGAAATCAGTTCTGGTGGTTCACAGCTCTCTTTCCTGCTATAATTTGGAATTCAGAGCTATGATGATTTTTTTCCTCAAGAGAAACAATTGAATAGCAACAGACACACTCTAAATATTCAGTTTATGCTCCAAGATTAATTCATGCTAAAAAGACTTACGGAGCAAGTGTCAGAAATGACAGTGTATCTAAAACGGTTATTTCCTTCAGCTCGGATATCATGATCATTGGCTCCCTTCAGCACAACAGCCTTCTTCAGGTTCTTAGCTTGGTCATCCATGTAACCTATACTGTTTTTGCAATGATAGGTGATATTCTGAGAGGCCTCTTTGGAGAGTAAGCGCAGGAAAGTCATTTGCGTGATCACTGTGTTGGGTGATTGATTATCGCCATAAACGAACTACAAATGAAGAAAGGAGGAGACATTATTGTTATTATTATTTTACAATTTCTTGAAAATACTAATACCCTTCTTCAGATAGGTTGGCACTTCAAACTTGTCAGTTGTTCCTGCACCTACCTTTAACAGCTTGTTGTAGATTTGAACAGGTTCAACTACAGAAACAAATAACCCAATATGAGTTTTAGAGGGAAAGAAATGTGTTTTGCCTTCCTTATTACCTTATCGAGGAAAGTAAAATCTTTATGCTTATAATAGGGCTATGCAAAGTTCTTCCCATATTCTTCCCATAAACTCAAAGGAGGGGATCAGATTCAGCTGTCTAGGTGGTCCCTTCCACTACAGATGCCCCCTTCCACTATACAATGCACTCTCTCTGTAATTTAGTTTTTTGCCTTTTTAGTCCAGTGATCTAGGAACCAGAAAATTGAAATCTTTTAAATGACTAGTGAAATTAAATAAACCAACTAAATCTGAGGAAAACTTATTCCAATCCAGTGTATAGATTTCATTTGTCTTCATTAATTAATGCATTAAGATGAAGAGCAGGAAACAAATAATTTTAGAGATAATATAAATCATAACTAAACAAATTAATAAGTAAAGGTTTGACTAGACTGCCAAGTTAATTTGTCATCAGTTCAGACAAGCAATAACTTTGGAGGGCAGGAATGGATATGTTACCCAATGCTCACTCCCACACACACTTGAAAGGGGACCCCCAATTGTGTTCCTGTTCTATTGTCAAATAGTCTTGTCTTGTTTGCTGACTGCACTTTGCTTTTCTCTAAAACAGTATTCCTCAAAGCTGGCAACTTGAAGATATGTGGACTTCACCTTCCAGAATTCTTCAGCCAGAATGCTGACTGGGAAATTCTGGGAGTTGAACTCTTCACATCTTCAAGTTGCCAGCATTGAGAAACACTGTTCTAAGGCAACCTCTGTATTTTGATTAATTGCCCTTTCATTGCATTTTCTCTGTTATTCCTAAATCAAGCCCATGACAGCTTCTGGTTCAGCAATCTATCCTTCCTAGAATGGTGGCTATAGCAACTGCCTAACAGGCAAACACACCCAGTTTGAAGTGTGTAATTAGATAAAAAATTTTTGTAATTACTATTTTTCTTTGGTTAAACCTCTGTATTCTTCTATTGTGGGTTTTTTTAATTAAAAAGAAATCACATTCTTACCACGGTTCAGACAATTTATGATCACTATGTTTACGAAAAAGATCTCTTTTTTATTTTTTTATTCTTTTTTTATTAACAAACATGTAAAATACACACACACAAAACTTAGACGTACACCACATTTACACAATACAATACGAACAGGAGCTTCCTGTTCTTTCTAATAGCAATTATCAATCGATACCGCTCACCTTATATTATTTCCCCTCCTATTCTATTTCATTTGGATTTCCCCATTCTTAACCCTCTTATTTTACTCATAACTATTATTTTTGAGTTTTGTTATATTCCTTCATTGATTCTTGTTTCTTTCCTCCATCCACCTATACCATTTATCCCATATCTGGTAGAATTCTGATTCTTCTTTTCCCTGGATTTCTTTAGTTAGTTTGTCCATTTCAGCACAATCCATAACCTTTCTTATTATTTCATCTTTGCTTGGAGTTAGTTTGTTTTTCCATTTCTGGGCAAAGGCAATCCTTGCCGCCGTAATTATATGTAGTATTAAATACTGGATTTTCTTTTTTTATTTCGCAGACATTATTCCTAATAAAAAAACTTCCTGTTTCCATTCTATTTTAACCCCTGTTATTGCCTCCAGCCAATTTTTGATCCTTTTCCAAAAAGTTTTAGCCTCCTCACAGGTCCACCATAAATGATAATATGTTCCGTGTATTGATTAGAAAGATGTCTTTTAATGGCCACAGATTGTGTGAAGAAAAATGTAAGAAAATGCAAGTAAGAATGTTTTTATTTTAAAATTGCTAATTATGCCTCCAAATATGTGTGTTTTAATGCTATCAACTTTATAGTTATATTTAAAAGCTATTTGTGTCTTGATATACTCATATGTATTGGGATGCTTTTAATTTTGTACACGTTTAATTTAAATATGTGAATTTTTATGTGAACCCCAAATATTTATTTAATTACTGAAATAATTAATGCACATAATGTGAGCATATATAAAGGAAAACTGCATGATAATAAGTTTTATGCTAATGGAAAATGCATATGACAGCAATTGCTGCAACATGGGTGGGATAGAATTAGCAAAAACATGGCTGCATGTTTTGGAAGGCTGCATAAGGAAGTCTGGGATTAGACTAAACTGCCTATGTTTATTCCAAAATAATAACTGAAATAAAGACCAAGAAAATTCAGATTCATTACCTGTGAACCTCTGTTCATATCAAGTCCATACCATATTGGTTTTAGATCAGATGACCTACTAGTCCACCATGTTTTACGTGGAATAATAGCTGGTTTTGCAGCTATACACGTTTCTCCTGTTTCCATATTGCAGAATGCTTTAATTGCATCTTCTACACATCCCTGATTAGGGTCAATCCAGTATTCTCCTGTGAAAGCAAAATAGGAAACCTTAAAGTATAACAAACCAATTTCCCCCCACCTCTATGTTGCAGTCCAATTTCAATTAAGGACCAAACATAATTTCAATGTACTTTCCTTCCTATTCAAGTTTAATACTGCAATCATGTGCAATAAATGAATGTGCATATGGTCAAGCAATGTATTTGAGTTCAATATCAATTGTTCAAGGATCAAGGTCTGTGATGATGTAGCAAAAAGGTAAAAGAGGAGTTACTAGAAGAGAACTTGATAGCCTACAGATACTTGGTGTCCAAAAATAGCTAAACTAATATTCACATTCTTAATTTTTGTTGTATTTTAAACATGGGCTAATTTTAACTGCATTGATAACATCACTGCCTTTTCAGTCAGATATGTTTTTATAAACCTTAATATTATCTTTATTCATAATTAAATAATTTCCCTTATAATAATTTGTGCTGACAATTCTTACAAGAATTCTTTTCCTTGGAAGCATTTATTATGTATCAAATAATACTAGTGTATATTTAGACAATCAGATTTCTTATATAGTTCATCTCTTATATCTGCCTCCTTTACAATATTTATGTTCTGGCTATCTTATAGCAGGTTGATTAAATTTTAGTTCCTTTACTTTGGTGTGTATATGTATATATGTATGTATGTATATGTATATGTATATGTATATGTATATGTATATGTATATGTGTATGTGTATGTGTATGTGTATGTGTATGTGTATGTGTATGTGTATGTGTATGTGTATGTGTATGTGTACGTGTACGTGTACGTGTATGTGTACATGTATATGTATACGTATATGTATTTGTATATGTATATGTAGGTCTTGGCGTATTCAGGTCTTTTCCCGTGTAAGATTGACAAGTCTCTTGGCGACATTTCAACGAGGTCCCACTCACCATCTTCAGTCTGGTGCCTTCGGCTTCCTGCTTGTGTGAGCAAAGCGTGATCGGAGCTGCCGTCTTTCTATAAATATTGGTGTGTGTGTGTGGAGTGCTGGGTTTGTTGCTGTAAGCAGGTTGGTTAGCTGTGTTGTTACATCTTGATTAGTTGATGGAGTTGATGTATGCAGATTAGTTGTCTGTTTTGTAATATCTTGTGTGGCTGAGGTACTAGCTGTGTGCCCATTAGTCTTTTTTGTTTTATGGCACCTCTTCAGATACTAGAAGAGAGCTGTCAAGTTCCACTCAATCTTCTCTTTTCCAGCTAACAATTCTTTCAACTATTGCTCATAATGTGATCCTTCCAAGCCCTGGTTACTTTTTCCTGCCAGAAATATGTATAACTAGACCTGTACTACATTTGAAGACTGTTTTTTTTTTAAAGAAATATACACCTACCACTTTTTTTGGATGGATGACATGATTTTAAATCATCACAGGTACGGGCTGGATGCTTCTTGGATCCATCAGGGCTGCGCATGGTTTCAATCTGGCTACTCAGTGACTTCAGTGTGGCATGGACTCCTGGATCTGTTTTATTGTTGTCATCTGGAGCAGCTTCATCTTCAGTGAACTCTGGTAGTGGGTCTGGTAGACCATCATCATAATGTCCCATAATGTCACCAATTGCAGCAGTAAGATGGCCGGGGGGACCTGGTGGGCCTGGAGGACCAGGATCACCAGGAGGGCCCTACACACAAAAAGCAGTAATACAAACCACATCCAGGATTGTAATATCTGAGACACAAAGTTACCATAACTGCAGAGTAGTTGCAATAACTATAACTAGAGTCACTGGTTAAGATAGGCGGCTATACAAGTTGAATAAATAAATAAAAGGTTAACTAAAGGAATGCATTCTTTTAGCAACCCAATTTGCATCAGTAACTGCAGTAGCAAAAGAATAATTACATTGTTTTAGTAATAGAATAGTATAGTTCTAATTGATTAATACCTGGACATAGTTTAAGAATGATTGTTTTGGAGCCACCTTCCCCAAAACTATAAGTACTTGATATTGATAACGTCTAAATTCATTGAACTATTTTATGTATTTCTTCTTCTCAGGGTAAGCAGAGTCACCCCTTTCCTCCTTATTTTTTATTCTTGAACAGAGGCAATAGTGGCAATAGTGAAACATTTTTGTAGTACCGTCATGTAAGACCCATAAAATGTATGAAGTCATGAGGCAACAAATACAATTTGCAGTACATTTTACTCTTTTTTAAAAAAGTTTAGAGGACCTAATCTTGATACGAGATGAGGAATAGGAGAGTTTTTTTGCTCCTTTATTGAAAAATCCGTATCTGGATCACTTCTATTACCCCTGTCAACATTTTAAAAAGTGATCCTTTAAATAACCAAATTGCCAGTGCAAGTGGCAAGGACAAAAAGTCTGATCTGGGTTGCTCCTAAGACAAGGAGCGTCAGATTCCTACCTCACTAGTTCAAGTGCCCTGCATTTATAAAAAAAAGATGTGGCGAGGGGGCACAGTGGTTAGAGTGCAGTACTTCAGCTGACTGTTAGCTGCAGTTCAGCTGTTCAAATCTCACCGGCTCAGGGTTGACTCAGCCTTCCATCCTTCCGAGATGGGTAAAATGAGGACCCAGATTGTTGTTGGGGGCAATATGCTGACTCTGTAAACCGCTTAGAGAGGGCTGAAAGCCCTATGAAGCGGTATATAAGTCTAACTGCTATTGCTATTGCTATTCCAAGTTTCCATGTAATTTGACTCATATAAGCTTACAAGCCATTGAAAGGACATAACGGTTCCTCTCTCTGACTGAATCAATTTCCCATTAATTACCTCAGGTCCTGCTTCTCCGGAAGTTCCTCTTAAACCAGGAGGTCCAACCGGTCCATGTGGTCCAGAATTTCCTTCTTTACCTGAAGGTCCAATAGGACCTGGGGGACCCTATATTAAAAACAAAAGTTCATGTTTATCATGTCAATAAGGGCGCATAATTAATGTCCTTCCTTTTCAGCTAAAAACACTTCTGGCCTTTCTCGGCTTTCTACAAGATAACTGCTAATACGCACAATGCATGGATGGATCAAATGATCCAACTAAATATTATTTACTAGTTATTATTTAATCTTAATAACTAATTGCTGAGCCTGATTGTTTTTCTTCTTCTCTTTCCCTTCCATGTCCCTTCAATATTGTGTGTGTGTGTGTGTGTGTGTGTGTGTGTGTGTGTGTGTGTGTGTTAATTGTATATAAATTGCTCTTGACATTTTTGGGGAAGATAATAAAAATACCATGGGATAAAAATACTGAATGATGCTAAAATACTAATTTGGTGGGGAAACGGCAAAGCTTTTGCCCCCCCCCCTCCTCGAATGGTATGGTTGTTGTGCGTTTTAAATTGTATTGTTATGTTCGTCTTTTATTCCCTGTCTGTACCCCCTTCCCTGACTGAATTGTGAGCCGCCCTGAGTCCCCTTCGGGGAAAAGGGCGGCATATAAATGTAATAAATCTAATCCAATCCAAGATGAGCAAGGTAACAAATGTTACTGAATAAGAATGAAAAGAATAAGAATAGGCTTTCTTATATGTCTTTATTAGTTCAATGCAGAGGCATCTGCATTGTGGCACCTGAGTCTGCTAACTTCGTTTCTTTCAGATATTGTCCAAAGTCCTAACAGATCTAACTGCCCAGCTGAATTGCTTACATAGCAAAAGTATTCTTCTCTTTTTCAGTTCCATCTATAGATTGAGAACCTAGGAGAGCATTTGAGTCATACCGTTTCTGGTTTTTTTAATAAAAAAAACCGGAGAGACTGAATAAATGCCAAATAAGCAGGCCTAGAGCCCTGCTGCCCTTGTTCGAGTTATTTTTAAAGAATTGTGCTGCAGTTTATGACCATTACGGTACTTTCCCAAAGTCTTCCTATTATAATTATCAGGTGTTTCCTGTGGGCACTCCACAGAGCTCTTAGACAAAATGTGAACCATGACACAAAATGGCTCCCAAAAGGCCATTGAAGGGAGCAGCTTCCTTGTTGCTGGGCTATTCAAACATTACAGTGAAGTTGGCTTTCCCAACTTCATTGGGAAAGGAGCCAAGGTGGCACAGTGGTTAGGGTGCAGTAGTGCAGGCCACTTCAGCTGATTGTTATCTGCAGTTCAGCGGTTCAAATCTCACCAGCTCAAGGTTGACTCAGCCTTCCATCCTTCCGAGGTAGGTAAAATGAGGACCCAGACTGTGGGGGCGATATGCTGACTCTGTAAACCGCTTAGAGAGGGCTGAAAGCCCTATGAAGCGGTATATAAGTCTAGGTGCTATTGCTATTGCTATTAGGGTAAAAGATGCAGATGGGTGAGTTGGAATATGCTCAAACAGCCCTTTTTAGCAGCTGCTGCCACTAACTAACTATACTAAATTGCTGTGCTTAGCTTACTTGGGGGAGGGATTTGAAACTGGGAAAGCTAGATGCCACCAAACCCATTTCCAATTTTAATGTTACTTTGATGTGGCAGAATCTGTTTTTTGGAATTTCCAGTAACAATCCAGTAGAAATCTAGGAGGGGCTTGCTGTTTTTTCTTTTACTTTCCTCAATTTAATCATTTATTTTGATAAGCTTCAATGGTAACATACTGAAGCTTTCTTCACATATGCACACAACATGCACACAAATTCACCCAGGGGCACACATTAATTTTTGCACTTTTTCTCTCCCCCTTTTCAGGAAAACTGCTGATATCAAAAGTTCACAGTCTTCATTGAGTATCCTTCCACATCTTAATCCATCTTAAATTTGTATCTCAACCCTTGAATCCAAGAAACTTAAAAACTGATTTCCCCCCACCTTTCTCCATTACGTTATCTTCAGAAAACCTGTTCTGGTTGCTGACTCTAAACTGGAGCTGTTGGTTGAAGAAGTCTTACCTGATATCAAATTTGATGTCTTTTGGCACAAACAGAAAAATTCCCCCCATATATTTGAAATCTTTATTCTCTTTTTGTTCTTCTAAAACAATATAGTCTATCAATTATGACATTGATAAAATCCATAACTTTCAAATTTCCAAAGATCCCAGTCAGCCAATGTAAGCAATAAAATTAAAGCCAGAGCAATATTAAGCTTTTAGTTGTTTATATTGTAAGTTGGCTCTTTAAAATTTGCTTGAGTTCGGTGCAAAACTGGAAATATATAAGGAGTTGAGAAAGGACATAATATGAGTAAAGAATGTAGAACACTGAGATCTGTGTGTAGGAAAAGATAACAAAAGGCCATTGGAAAAATGCACATTAATGTGCACCAACATTGCCATGATACCAGCAAATTGGAGATTGTTCTTGAAGCTTAAAAATCTTGAGGGATAGAACCTTTTTTGGACTGAAAGCTAAATCTTTGTCAAGTTATCATCTTTGCCAAATACTAGATTATATTTAGAATTCTATACACAAAGGATAAATGACCTCAAGCACAACCTTGTTTAATAAAACAAAATGTAATCCCTATCCAAATTAATTTTACTCTGAAATCAACAAACACCATCTGTAGAAACAGCAAACTTAAACCAGGGGGGAGGGGGATTTAATTGTTTCCATATTATACTTCACATCTGGTTTACTCACTCTTGGGCCAAATGGGCCTGGAATCCCAGCACTGCCTTGTTCACCAGTAGGTCCCTGCAAAACATCGTGTGGATGATCTACATTTTCTCAAATTACATCTTATCTTTAAAGAAGAAAATATGATGGTTTTGAATACATCAACCTTGAGTATCCAGTGATGACCTATTATTCTTTAGTTTCAAATTTCAGCATTTCTAATTAATGACATAATAACCTGAAGATAGCAAAACAAAACAAAAAGTTGCAAAAAATTCTAAATCCATAGACATTGGAGGAAAGACAGCCATGCTTGGCCTCCAACCACTGCAAGAAAATATAGTTTGGAGTTTTAGTACCCAGGATTATTAACCACCTTGGAAAATCAGGGCCCTAAATTAGAGGGAGAGGGAAGGTAATGCAATAAGACTCTTTCCTATAAGTCCTCATTCCCCCTACCAGCAATATTTTCCAAAGAATTTCTTGACAACAGCAAAATGATTTTGAAGACACTCCAGATTTTAATACAGACAGGAGCACAATAAAAGCAAAATTAAAATAATCAAGCAATCATTTCCATTGGGTTATATAATGTACTGCACCTTGCATGCATTTGTTCTGGCTGACAAACAGTCGCTCAGCAGTTTTCCTAGGGCAAAAACCTACAGAAAATCCTCTAAAGGATTTACAATAAATAGCTAGTTAAAAGGAATAGTTATTTTTTTCCTTTTCATTTCCAGATAAATACACCATTTTGAGCATGGAGATAGGCAATTAGTCAAGGTTAATACTTTTTATGAGCCATGGTGGTGCAGTGGTCAGAATGCACTATTGCAGGCTAATTCTGCTGACTGCCAGCAGTTTGGCAGTTCGATCCTGAACGGCTCAAGGTTGACTCAGCCTTCCATCCTTCTGAGGTAAAATAACCCAGATTATTGGGGGGAAATATGCTGATTCTGTAAACTGCTTAGAAAGAGCTGTAAAGCAGTGTGAAGTGGTATATAAGTCTAAGTGTATTGCTACACTTTTTTTACAAGGCAGCCATTGGGGCCTTTATGATGTGACATTCTAAAAGGTGACTGAGTGCATCACCAGGAAAGGAGTGTTCCACCACAATAAATAAGGAAGTAGAGGCAGAAGCAGTGGTGGGTTGCAGGCGGTACGCCCCGGTACGGGCATACCAGATCCTGCCTGGAGCACCAGGTACCATTCTCCGGAGGGTCCACCTGCCCACCTGGGCTCCTTACCTGTGCTTTAAGCTCCACCGAGAAATTGGAGCATCGCGAAGGCTTGCGGAAGCGTCATTTGATGCTACAATGCATCCATGCACGCATGCATGTGGGTAACTCCGGGGCTGTTCCAACCATACTGGTTGAAACGTAATCCGGAACCCACCACTGGGCAGAAGGTAGTTCCAAGTGCAATATGATATATGTACAAAAATGGCAGTTGCCAATGGAGAACTGGAATAAAAAAAACATATAGATAATGTCTTACAGGAGGTCCAGGGAGACCTTGCAGGCCAGTGAAACCTCGATGACCTTTCTGTCCCCTGTCCCCTCGATCACCATTGTCACCTTTGTCGCCACGAGGACCTTGGGGACCCTTAAATTAGAAAAATAAAACAAAATAAAGCAAAAATAAAACACAAAGGTACAATCCATCTAAAACCAACCCTAGAATAAACATATTTCTATGCTTTTCAAATCAGGCATTAGCAATGCGCTCCATTTCTGATAGATTTCAGTACCACCAGTTTACTTTTTTAAAACTATATTCCATATCATTCACATATTCACATATCTCTGTGTGTGTTGTACATATATTGACTAGTGCAAAGCTATTCAAAAGTCAAATTGATATGTACTGAAAAGGTATCTATTGATATGTACTGAAAAGGTATCTATTTAGACTCTAGACAAACTCCACTTATAATTGTGGATTCCTCCTATTGGTTTTAATCTCCTGCATCCATTTATGGTGTACATAAATACATACAGAAAATTTAAAATGTCAGATGTAAGAATATTTAAGAATATTTATCTTCTACCTGGAACTAGATACAGTACAGGTAAATCAAATATGAGCAATTAATATATTTTAATTATTACTTTCTTTTTCATAAGCTTCAGTTACATTGAGCTCTAAAATACAGATATATGAAACTTGTGTTGTTGAATTTATTTTTAACCAAGAGTACAACTATTTTTCAAACCATTAAGATTTCCATTAAAAGAAAATGTAGAGAACATACGGGCAAACCTCGTTTTCCAGCACGGCCTGGAGGACCTACTGGGCCTCGTGAACCCTGGAATGAAATGAAAAGATGGTTTCATTTATGATTGCATTTATATGCTTAGAACAGAGTTTCTTACAGTCTTTGTGTTATGGAACCTTTGAGGGTCTATTGAAACTTTAGCAGAAAAATGGATGAAATAAAATTCATGGATATAGGAAACTGCTCAAACGTAGTTATCAAACTATAAATCATTGTAATAAATTTAGATAATGAAATTTACTGAAGAAACACTTTTGGAGACTTGAAGCTATACATTCTCCTGTTGCTTGTAACAGAATGAAAAAGTAAATTTCAGCTAGAGGTTAATGAAAATAATCTTTTTTTAAATTTATTAAACATATTTATATGGCTGCTCATCTCACAAAATGTGATTCTGGGTGGCATATAACCAATAGTGTCACATTTATTAAAAAATACTTTTAAAAAAGTTTGAAAGCAAGATTGCCAGAGAACATCAACCTAAACACAATGCAACCATCATACACAATCCCACAGGGGCTCCAAGGTTGATGCTGAGCTTAGAGATCCCTAAAATTGATCCACAGAAGGGATCCATGGAACCCAGATTAAGAACCTATGGCTTAGAACATTCATTCATTTAGTATTTTAACTACACAGCTGTTTTATAGAAGATCATAAAGGATTCACAGTAGGGCTTGGCAAATGGGCCCTCTAAGAAACTACAGCAGCAAATCTACTAGCCAATAAAATATTTCTTAACTCAGAAACATTAATAGACATTCATCAGCCATCTCATTTTATGGCCAGAATTCTTCTTTTATGAGCTACGTCTTAAGAAGGATAAATTGATAATGGGAACTTGATTGTATGATCAAGAGTTCTGTCAATGAAATGCAAATAATGTAAGGGAAGGGTTATACTTACTGGTTCACCTCTTTGTCCTGCATCCCCTGGAGATCCAACTGGCCCTGGGGTACCTGGAATACCCTGAGAACCAGGAAGTCCTGCAGGTCCAGGCTCACCACGATCACCCTACAACAAATACCATTCCAATTCTATGATCAGATATATACAATCAGATATATACAATCAGGTCATTTCCAAGTGAATATCTTTATAAACACAAAATTACCCATTTTGTTTTATTACACTATTATTACTGAACTGCTACTGTGTACTACAACTATCTACATATATCGCTGGGATGGATCAGCAGAAGGTCATGAGATAAAACCATGTCTGCAAAATAGTCCAATAAGAGCTGAACATGTTTAGTGTGTGTTGGAGAAAAAAAAATATCTGAACATCAAAAGGAAGGGATCCAGGAACCTGGAAAAGAGAGTTGCCGACTGCTGGATTTCTGAAGGGGAGCAAACACTGCAAGATTTTTACACACCTCATAGAATAATTTGCCCTCACACTTAGGAGCTATTCTTCCCTAATGAGTGTTTATGAAGAAAAAATTGACTCTGGGGGAAAGAATGTGGGGATAGTAGATTTGGGTTTCTAAACCTGTCAGTAAATGTTATTATAAAGCATGTTGATTATTACTGCCTTGTTATTTTAAGTGCCAGGTTTTTTCTGTCTACACCACTCTGAACCACTGTGAGTAGAGAAGCATAGAATTTTTAATAACAATAATGATAGCAATATTTTAATGCAGGCCTCACTCTGCTAATTTATCTTAGCTTCCAATATATTATATGCCACATGGTGAATTATAATCCTTTTACTCCTGTCCTTGCTAAAATTAAACTGAAGATCTAAAACAAATAGATTAGGCACATTTTTACTTCCGTTGTAAAACTGGGTTTGTTTTAAAACAGTCATCCTTATTAAGAGTTCTGATGATGATTTTTCTAAATATAATATAATATATAAAGGGTGATATAAGACTAAATCAGGGCTCTCAATCTCCCAGCTCATGGACTGGATGTGTCATTCACTGGCCACACCCAGTTTAGTGAAGGGGGGGAAGCCCCAAGCCCCATTACATCACATGACAACACCGTGATGATGTGAGTTTGACACCCCTGCTTTAAATCAACAAGAAAATAACAGCTTTATTCATTGAAATTTCAAACTCACTTACCCTTTCACCAACAGCTCCATCTCGCCCAGGAGTGCCATCATTACCAGCAGGACCCTAAGTTGAATGAGAAATGAAAAAGTGGATTAATTATGACATCAGATTTGTCCTAAAATAATATTTTATACATGGGATTGCCTTTGAAAAAAGGCTTGGAAATTACAAGATGATTACAGACATATAATAGGAAACTCGAACGATCAAAATTAAGTTGTGTTGATAATATTAAGACTAATATTCATATTGCTATTTCATGAAAATGCAGCAATATTTTTAAATTGCATTTTTGAAACTACTAAAACCAACTAGATTATAATACCAGTAGAGAATGGCTTACAATACTTGCCATTTTTTAAAACAATTATACTGGCCTCTTGTTCAACCTCCTAAATTTTATAGCAATAGCAATAGCAGTTAGACTTATATACCGCTTCATAGGGCTTTCAGCCCTCTCTAAGCGGTTTACAGAGTCAGCATATTGCCCCCACAGTCTGGGTCCTCATTTCATCCACCTCAGAAGGATGGAAGGCTGAGTCAACCTTGAGCCGGTGAGATTTGAACCGCCGAACTGCAGATAGCAGTCAGCTGAAGTGGCCTGCAGTACTGCACCCTAACCACTGTGCCACCTCGGCTCATGCCTAGGTATAGCCTACGTAATGAAGGGCAACTGGTAGCCTTCAGCTGAATTTCACAGCTCAAATACAAGAAACATTGAAAATCTTCAGTAGCATCTCTATGCATTTTTCCTTCAGTCAAAAATGAAAGAGAGGAAAAACTAAATGCCAAAAAGATGGGGAGAAACAACATGTCAAAAAAGAGAATAGAGGACACCATCCAGCTCTTCCCTACTATTTCCTTTAGTCCACCAACACTGAGGCCTCTAACAGACTACCCTCCCTCATAACTTCTACTGAAAGACTTTCAGTAGAAAAAAAACTTGTCCACATCTGGGACTGACTTTCTTAAGGATCATTGGGATAAAAATATATTTTCGTTGAAAGAATATAAGTTCTGGAAATGTATACATTTATTCACAGCAATTATTTGAATCCATAATGTTGTTAACCTATTCTTATTTCAACACCGCCCATGAAAAACCACTCACCTCTGGCCCTGCATCACCCACCGGTCCAGGAGCACCTGGAGTACCAATAGGCCCAGAAGGACCCTTGTCCCCTGTTGGTCCAGTTGGACCTTGTTTTCCAGGAGTTCCCTGGCATGAAAAGAGAGACCATGTTAATGATTAAAGCCATTGGTGATTGTTATGTATAGCAAAATAATCAGACATCAGTTTAAATGAGCCTCAATCATAGGTACATTCTTACAATGGTAAAATAGAGTAACAGAATAAAAGTGTTGGAAGGGACTTTGGGGGTCTTCTAGTCCAACCTCCCTGCTCAATCAGGACACTTTATACCATTGAAGACAACTGGCTGTCCAGTCTCTTCTTATTAAAAGCCTCCAGTGATGGAGCACCCACAACTTCTGAAGGTAAGCTGTAATACTGGTTAATTGTCCTCACTGTTAGGAAATTTCTCTTAATTCCAGCTTGCTTCTCTCTTTGGTTAGTTTCCAACCATCTTGTCCTGCCCTCTCTTGGTTTGGAGACTAATTTGACCTCCTCTTCTCTGTGGCAGCTTCTCACATACTGGACTACAGCTATCATATCACCCCCAAGTTCCTCTTTTCACTGGAGTTGAACAGAATTGAGTGCATAGTCAAAAATGCCAGTTGTAGCAATACTCACTGCAGAGCCTGGCAGGCCGGGCATGCCTCTCTCTCCACGCTGGCCTGGCATTCCCACAATACCTCTCTGCCCAGTAGTTCCAGATGGACCTGGGGGGCCATCAGGACCCTGGAATACACAAGTCAAAAATGGGCTTACTTAGCAACCTCTAACATTTATATTCAACCAAGGTGTCATAGTTTAGCATTTGAGCTAATCAAGAAATAGCAAGGATAAGAAAATCTAATGCCGCTGAAAGCTTCAGCTGTAATATATGTTTTTTGTTTCTTTGCTCTAAAATAAGTGATGGGGGGGGGGGAATTGAAGAAAAAGGCTCAATGATCCTCAGCATTTTGAGTTGAAATCAAGGCTTCCCTCTACTCTTTCCCAAAAATTAGTGCTATCTCAGCTGCAAAAATCCAGACAACCAACTACAGAGCAGCAAAGAAATACAAGCGCTAATGCTCTGCTGCTATCCAGGGCCTATCCAGAAGTTGTCTGGTCAGATATAGTAACCCTCCTAGCACTTGTGGGTTACAATAAAGAATATTATTTTCTTTAGCTTTAATGCAGAGTCTTCATTTTGAAAAAAGGCCTGAGTGGACATGTGAATTAGAATGGACGAAAGAGAAAAATGTGCAGAACAAAAAAGCAGGAGTTGTTATGTCAAAAGAGAATTAGAAGCATTAGTAAACAAAAAAAGGGCAGCCATATCACAGATTAGAAATAACACCATAAAATATATATTCTTGTAGACTTTGTCGCACCTGGTAATGAGATAATTCTGGTTCACTTCTAAAGGTATATGAATAATTGAATTCTTGAGGGGTTCAAGAAAAAGTTTAGAATGGAAAGTTTCCTTATTTCGTTTGCAAACACAAACTTTTCTCTACTTCCCAGTCTCTCCCTCTACTTACATGCTGTCCATCTTCTCCTGAGTCTCCTTTGTCTCCAGGACCGCCAGATGGTCCTGCTGGGCCTCTATCTCCTACTCGACCATGACCACCAGGATCTCCACGAATACCTGGAGGACCTTCTTTGCCTGGTTCACCAAGAGGCCCAACTGGACCAGGAGCTCCCTGAAAAAAGAAGCTTCTGTTAAAATCAGACAGGTCAGTGATATAACTTCGCTTCTTTACTGCATTTATAGCATATTGCTGCTCTAGAGCATAGCTAGGATGCTTCCTATTTTATCAATAGTCTTTCATTATTACACTGATCACTTCTAGACCTGATCCAAACCTCAGAAAAATGTATTGTATATTTCTAAGTTTTCTTCATCTTACTTTTCTAATAAATAATCATGTTGCCTATATTACATGCATTGGAAACATAATAGATTGCCATTAGATTATTGTCAAACACTCCCTAATTATTAAATACAACTGGGTATGACCCCAATATTTACATACTGCAAATAATTTTACTCTTTTGTTTAATATGGATTTTAATATTACTGTTTCTTATCCCTTTGCCGAAATATTCTCAAGCAGGACAAAAACCACAATAAAGATTCATTTACTACTCAATATAACAATACACATGGGACACTTATTTTTTTTTCTTAAAATGCAAGATAGTCCTTAAAGTTTTAGAGTCCCAATAATCTTTTTGTACAGTCTTGAGCCAGGTGATAGAATTGATCCAACCTCTAAATATAGTGTTTCATGCACTCCAAGTAGAATTTCCTTCCAAGTGAAATAGCACTTTAGCACCAGTGGGCCTAACATCCCTATGCTAATGTTCCCATTTATTTGTAGAAATTTCCTGTGTTCTTATTCATGTTATCTTGTAGATGAGTGACACACTAAATAAATAATAAAGAAATAAATAAAATATATCTTACAAGAAATGAATTGTGCAGCGTTAGCCATAAACCAGAGTGTGTAACTTTATTTATATTATCTTTATTGATATTAATACTGGTATAATCTTTCCCCCTAAAAGTATATACCAAGAGAGTTTAAAAATCTGCAAGTTGTTGGTCACGGTATTGCAAATGAAATTCCAGTCCAGTTGTGACATCATGTTCATCAACTTGCAGGTATTCATCCACCATTTGTGGATGCCCATGTTTCCACCTTTTTAGTCTCAGACAATCCTGCACTGAATGAGGGACAATAACTTGACAATAACTTGGCCCAGTAGTTCTCAATCTTTTCACCACAGATCCCCTTTAAATACCTTTTGTGGCCACAGACCATGTTCATGGACTCCCAAGACTTAACTCAAAACTGAAATCATAACATTTCTTCAAGCTTCTGCGGACCTCCTGTGTTGACACTAGTTCCCCCAGGGGTCCACAGACTCTTGGTTGAGAACCACTGACTTGGCCTAAGAGCACCAGTAGAGTAGTAGTGGAGAAACCTTTTCCATACAATTCATAATCTGCTATAACACATTGACATCTTATCTCAAGGGCTGGAACCTGAGATTCTGAATCTCAAGTCCCAACCTTCCTTCCCCACACCATTTTTTTTGGCATTTATGAATGGGAGTTCTAGTTCAGCAATACCAGGAAAATACATTTTCTCCCTCTGCCTATTTTAACACAAAATGGGACACACACATGATATTAAAAAAATAAATAAATTTGATCTTTGATACTTTTGCACTGTTTTATAATACTTCTTTTAAAAATAAAATCCTTACTGTAATATATCTAATTAAACATCTAACGTACTGTAGGTCCTGGGGGTCCAACTCTTCCAGCAGATCCAGGAAAACCTGTAGCACCCTAGGAATAAATGAACATACATCAGAGGTGGTATTCAGCTGGTTCTGACAGATTCTGGAGAACCGGTAGTGGAAATTTTGAGTAGTTCAGAGAACCGGCAAATAAGCTGGCCCTGCCGCTACTGCCTCCCAGCTGACCCCCTCCATAGGAGAATGGAGCTGGAAAGCAGGTTAGAGTGGTGGGGAGGGAATTTGGATTTTGCAGTATCCTTCCCCTGCCATGCCCACAAGTCATGCCCACAGAACCAGTACTAAAAAAATTTGAATCCCACCACTGACATACATGGGACCTAGCAAATATTAATATGTTGACAAGCATTCTTTATTGTATAAAGACTCAAACATCATATCTGAAACAGACAATGGTGCTAAGAATGTCATAGACATCCCAATCAAAATAAATGCTAGAATTATACTCAG
Source organism: Thamnophis elegans (assembly GCF_009769535.1). Taxonomy (NCBI): domain Eukaryota; kingdom Metazoa; phylum Chordata; class Lepidosauria; order Squamata; family Natricidae; genus Thamnophis; species Thamnophis elegans. The sequence goes on along the minus strand of NC_045541.1, from coordinate 15,527,781 downwards.
AGGAACTTTGCTCAATCAACTTACAGGGGGTCCTTTTGTACCACGGCCTCCCTTGAGTCCATGAACTCCATGCGGGCCCTGAGTGGAAATAAGAAAAGGAAGATTAACATTCAGCTGCCGCACCAAATGATAGGAACCAGAAGTTGTTGTTTTTTCAATGAGATTTTTACTTACTGGTGGACCATGAGAACCTGAAAGACCTTGAGGTCCTGGGAATCCAGCATCTCCTTTCTGACCAGGTTCTCCAGGTTCCCCTTTCACACCAGGTTGACCATCAGGGCCCTAGAGACATTCAGAGAAATGACCAATCCGTTTCTTTCATCTATTCCAAGCCTACGTTATGAATGTTATTTTTAACTGATTAAAATGGTGTTTTTTTTTAAAGGCCCGGTACAGATTTTGTGTTTAAGAGCCTTGCAACATAGTTCTCCTTCTCTGAAATCACAGGTTCAAAAAAAGAATAGTTCAAAGAAGCTGCACACCTGAGGGCCAGCAAATCCAACTGGGCCAGTTGGGCCATTTTCACCACGGGAACCCTAGCAGGAAAAAAAAAAGACATTCCAAAAGAATGTTAAAAACATACAATTTTTGCTATTTTTTATGATGCAACTTCAGCAGTTCATGATTTACTCTGGTTAAAAAAAAATAAACTGGTTGTATGCTAAATACATTTATAGAATGTGTTTTGCAGAAGCAACTAATGGTATCAATCACCACACAACCATATAGATGTATAGATGATCTTGTTAATATATTTAAAAAGTTTCAATCATCATCACCACTACTGGAATTCTATAAATGCTAGAACAGGCAATCTGACTCTTCCCAAGAATATATGGTATATAGAATTACGATGCCTTAATATATGATGTAATTGATGCAATATTTTTTTTTAAATATTATACAGTTACATTCAAAATGATACGTTCTATTATAAATTAATAGGCAGTCATTATTATTTTTTTCGATTAGCAGTATTATGGAAGGTGAAGATTTGATTTGATTTGAAGTTTATTTGTATGCCGCCCTTTTCCCTGAGGGGACTCAGGGCGGCTCACAACCAAAGGGGAGGGGGGAGACAAACTTTTAACATATAAGAGAGAAAGAGGGGATGAATGAGTGGTAAACAGAAAAAGCAGTGGGAAAAAAAATTGTCATTGTGCATAATAACAATACCAACATCCAACTTAGGAAAATTCGGACAATGTGATTCTTTACTTACAGGATTTCCACGAGAGCCTGCAGGGCCAACTAAACCTCGAGGACCAGGTTCACCCTTAAATTAAAGAAAAGGCTATTAGATACTATCATATATCATCCTGAAAAGTTGTACTATAACATAATAATAAACCCACTGCATAGTTGATAGTTTTACTAACTGTTTTACCTTTTCACCAGCCAGACCTGCGGGGCCATTTGGGCCTAATGGACCTGGGAGTCCCTAGGAGACAATAATAATTCTAGTAAGACAAGCAATCTTTCATGATTTGTACAAGCTCTTTTTTTTTTTTTTTTACTTTCTTCAGAAAAGAAAGCCATGCTGGACCACTAATATTCATGAGGTTAGGCTAGAGGAAGAGCTAAGAACCCTAATAAATCAGAACAAAACTTTATTTGGAATAGAATTTGGTGCCTTCAAACATTTATAGCACGTGAGCTCCTGCTACAAATCAGTTCAGGTTTACTAGTACGTGATATCAAAAATATGCTGCAATACGCTATTAGTTGAGAGTGAAGATTCGTTCTCTGAGCTTTGGGATTGGTTTCTGAACGTTTCATTACCTGGTTTCAAACCTGGACCTGATGTAATCTCCTTATCACAAGACCCATCATAAGATTCACTGATGACTCTAGGTGAAGCTAGGCAAAATCATATCAGATACCTGTACAATTAGCACAGGGGTGTGTGCTCTCTTCACTTCTCTTCTCTGTATATACCAATGACTGCATCTCAAACGATCCATCTGTTATAAACTACTGAAGTTTGCAGATGATACAACAGTGATTGATTTCATTCGAGACAATGATGAAACTACATACAGACGACAGGTTGAACAACTAGACTCGTGGTACAACCGGAAAAATCTGGAACTGAGCACCCTCAAAAGCGTAGAAATGGTGGTAGACTTTAGGAGAAACCCTCCCATACTACCACCTCTTACTGTTATATATGTTTGAGGGAAAGACGCAGGAGCCATGGAATCAGAGAGTAAGATGTTTATTGCGAGATGACAGCGATTCAAAACGTCCCTGCAACTGTCAGGGTATTTATACTCGAGCCCAACGCAACTGTCAAATGACCAGCCAATCAGAGAGCTGGTAACAGGGAACATTTGCATATATAACACTCCTTCCCCCCAGTTATTTGCATACTCAACACTCCTCTAACATTTGCATATATAACACTCCTTCCCCCCCAGTTATTTGCTTTGTGTGCAAAGAAAGTCCAGTATTTATACTCGAGCCCAAAGCAACTGTCAAATGACCAGCCAATCAGAGAGCTGGTAACAGGGAACATTTGCATATATAACACTTACAATACTAGATAACACAGTATCAACAGTAGAGACCTTCAAATTTCTAGGTTCTATCATATCTCAAGACCTAAAAAGAACACCTAACATCAAAAAACGTCATTAAAAAAGCACAACAAAAAATGTTCTTTCTGTGCCAACTCAGGAAGCTCAAACTGCCCAAGGAGCTCCTGATTCTGTTCTACAGAGGAATTATTGAGTCTGTCATCTGTACCTCTATAACTGTCCGGTTTAGTTCTGCAACCCAACAAGACAGACACAAACTTCAGAGGATAATCAGAACTGCAGAAAAAAACAATTACTGCCAACCTGCCTTCCATTGAGGACCTGTACACTGCATGAGTTCAAAAGGGGGCTGTGAAAATATTTACTTGCATCCTGGACATAAATTATTTCCACTCCTACCCTCAAAATGATGCTATAGAGCATCATTTACACTAAGACAACTAGATACAAGAACAGTTTTTTCTCGAACGCCATCACTCTGCTAAGCAAATAATTCCCTCACCACTGTCAAACTATTCACTAAGGCTGCATTCCTATTGCCATTGGTCTTCTCATCATTCCTATCACCCATCTTCTCCCACTTATGATTGAAGGACTGTAACTTTGTTGCTTACATCCTTATGATTTATATTGATATTGATTGTTTCCTGATTGCTTATTTGTACCTTAATAGCAATAGCAATAGTTAGACTTATATACCGCTTCATAGGGCTTTTCAGCCTTGAGCCAAGGTGGCGCAGTGGTTAAATGCAGCACTGCAGGCTACTGCTAGATCAGCAGTTCAGCGGTTCAAATCTCACCGGCTCAGGGTTGACTCAGCCTTCCATCCTTCCGAGGTGGGTAAAATGAGGACCCAGATTGTTGGGGGCAATATGCTGACTCTCTGTAAACCGCTTAGAGAGGGCTGAAAGCCCTATGAAGCGGTATATAAGTCTACTGAAAGAAAAGAAAGCCCTCTCTAAGCAGTTTACAGAGTCAGCATATTGCCCCCAACAACAATCCGGGTCCTCATTTTACCCACCTCAGAAGGATGGAAGGCTGAGTCAACCTTGAGCCTAGTGGGATTTGATCAGCCGAACTGCTGAACTGCAGTCAGCTGAAGTAGCCTGCAGTGCTGCATTTAACCACTGCGCCACCTCGCCACCTTATGCTATACATTATGATTCTTGACAAATGTATATTGTCTTTTTATGTACCCTGAAAGCATATGCACCAAAGACAAATTCCTTGCGTGTCCAATCACACCTGGCCAATAAAGAATTTTATTCTATTCTATTCTGTTCTATTCTATGACTCACAGCTGACCCATCACAAGACTCTCACAAGCCATTATAAACATTGACATTAACATCCCCTAAATTCCACTGAAGATGTTACCTAGCCTGGTCATGAAATGTTCGGAAACCAACGCAAAAGCTTGGAGAATGAACCTCCGTCCTCATCCTACACCCAAATTACAGATATTCACCACTATTGCAACCTGTTAGTTATAATCTCTCATTAAGACCCAGCACTATTAGCATAAAAAGAGGACTCTCCACTTACTCTGGCCCCATCATTGCCAGCTGTTCCTTCACCTCCTTTTTCTCCTATGCTGCCCTGAAAAAAGCATAAGGAAAAAAGTCATTTACAAATAACTATATAAAGATGTAAGGTTGTGTAGAAAAGAAAAGAAAATCCTCCTACAGAAAAGAGAACTCATGGACATTTCTAAAAACTTTACCCGATCACCCTTGGGGCCAGGTGTTCCAGCCAGGCCTCTCTCTCCAGGCATTCCCTGAAGACCAGGTGGGCCTTGATCTCCTGATGCTCCTGAAGGGCCTGGATTTCCCTGAACAAAAGGAAAAGGAAGTTAAAGGGGAGGAAGTAATTTTGGGGAAAGGAACAAATTTGTGATCCTATTGGTCTCTCTATCTATCTATTGGACAGACCCTCCTTGCATTTTTTTAAGATGGGTGCATTTCCTCATCTCCAGAACACAGGAATGTCCTGTTAGGATGTACCATAAGGAATCACATTTCTTCTGAATTGAAAAATATCTCAGATTTCTTCAACTTATGAGCCATCAAAATGCAGGTCATCAGCCATAAACAGCAATGCACTGGTGTTATATAAACTGTGGCTTAACCAATGTTTTGTTGTCTGAATGTGATTGTTCAGCAGAGCTATTTCAGAATGGATCTCAATTAGATCTGTCTCCTAAAACCTGAAAGGTGTCAAAAATGTTGTAAGTTCAGACAATTGAGGATTACAAACCTGATTTGTTTGTCAATGTATGTATAAATGTGAGTTCTTTGTCTTTATTTTAGCCCTTTTATTCTCCAAATAAAATTGGGAACAAATGTAATATAAAATAAATCCACAGGAAAATGATTGTAATATGTCAAAATACCATCACTTATATAATCTCATTGATATGTTCTTTAGAGGAACTCTATTTTAATTAATGTATGTTCTCCATATTAGTAAATAAACAAAATTTCTAGTTTTACTTTATTCTAGTTTTACTTTACTTTATAATGTTAAAATGAACTTGTCAACCATCTTAAAATAAACTTAATGACATCCACAAAAACCCTAAGCTGTACAAAACTTGATTTATTATAACTTTGTTCCTTGTGTGGGCATCCACCTAGAAATTCCAGATTTGTTGGCTAATCTAGGAAGATGGAAAAACATTCCAGAGAAAGACACCACCATCACCCAAAAAAAACCTTCATGGATGCAGTTACCAGGAGTCAAGCTCATTTTAAGAATGTCCATATCTCTATTTTACTACTTGATTGGATGAACACTGCTGTAAGCATCATCCACTCTCTATATATGGAGACAAATGGTGTGTGCAGACATGCATACCCACTTATAGTACATATGGACACTGCTTACCTTTGGACCATCAGGACCTTGACCTCCAGCCATACCCTTTTCCCCCTGAAGACCAGATGATCCTGGGTTCCCTCTTTCACCTGGATGGCCACGTTCTCCCTGGAAATAACATTTAAAATAATTTAGTGATTGTAAATGTAGTTCTATCAAACTCATTCCATATATGCTAGCAATGAATTTTACAAAAAGGAAAGATGAACCTGTTGACATTGGCAATATTTCTTTAACAGTATATTTAAAACTGTCCTTCCTCATTAAGGGATACTGATCTAATGGTCTTTATATATTTTGAATTTAAACTTGAACTCAGCCAAAATGGCCAGCTAAGTTGTGGATCAAAATATTGGAGAGCATGCCTGGGGATGTTATTCTCTGCAGATTTGGTACATATCATATAATACTAACAATTTCCCCTAATTGCTATAAGTTGTGGAGGTGTTGTTACTCATTAAACTGTAACACATCACATGGTTATAGATATTGCTGATGAACTTTCATCTCTAGAGCTAAATGGATCTGCATCAAGCTACTACCTGAATGGCAAGCACCCAAAATTTACATATACAATGCAATGCACACAGCACTGAAATATGTAAAGCAATATAAGCTAAGCATACCAATTAATAAACAGAAACAAACAGCTAATTCAAGGGGTTCTAGAATCTGTGACAGAATAATGTCCCGTTGAAATGAAAAATCAAAGACTCAAAATATTTCAGATAAATATAAACCTGATATTGTACAGGGACTTCTTTGTTTGTTTGTTTTGCCTATCAGAGCTCGGGGAGAATGTGTTTATTGTCATGAATTCAAACTGTAATACAGGTGAAACTCGAAAAATTAGAATATCGTGCAAAAGTTCATTTATTTTAGTAATGCAACTTAAAAGGTGAAACTAATATATGAGATAGACTCACTACATGCAAAGCAAGATAGTCCAAGCGGTGATTTGTCATAATGGTGATGATTATGGCTTACAGCTCATGAAAACCCCAAATCCACCATCTCAGAAAATTAGAATATTACATGCAATCAATTAAACAAGGATTGTACATAGAACAATATCGGACCTCTGAAAAGTATAAGCATGCATATGTACTCAGTACTTGGTTTGGGCCCCTTTTGCAGCAATTACTGCCTCAATGCGGCATGGCATGGAAGCTATCAGCCTGTGGCACTGCTGAGATGTTATGGAAGACCAGAATGTTTCAATAGCGGCCTTCAGCTCTTCTGCATTGTTTGGTCTCATGTCTCTCATTTTTCTCAGGTGAGTTTGCTGGCCAATCAAGCACAGTAATCCCACGGTCATTGAACCAGGTTTTGGTGCTTTTGGCAGTGTGGGCAGGTGCCAAGTCCTGCTGGAAAATGAAGTCAGCATCCCCATAAAGCTCATCTGTGGAAGGAAGCATGAAGTGCTCCAAAATCTCCTGGTAGACGGCTGCATTGACCCTGGACTTAATGAAGCACAGTAGACCAACACCAGCAGACATGGCTCCTCAAATCAACACAGACTGTGGAAACTTCATACTAGACTTCAAGCATCTTGCAGTGTGTGCCTCTCCATTCTTCCTCCATACTCTGGGTCCTTGGTTTCCAGATGAGATGCAAAGGTTGCTCTCATCAGAAAAGAGGACTTTGGACCACTGAGCAATAGACCAGGTCTGTTTTTCTTTAGCCTAGGTAAGATGCTTCTGACGTTGTTTGTTGTTCAGGAGTGGCTTGACAAGAGGAATACGACATTTGAAGCCCATGTCCAGGATCCATCTGTGCGTGGTAGCTCTTGATGCACTGACTCCATCCTCAGTCCACTCCTTATGGAAGTCCCCAACACTTTTGAATGGCCTTTTCCTGACAATCCTCTCCAGGCTGCGGTCATCCCTGCTGCTTGTGCACCTTTTTCTTCCACACTTTTCCTTTCCACATAACTTTCTATTAATGTGCTTTGATACAGCACTTTGGGAACATCCAACTTCTTTTGCAATTACCTTTTGAGGCTTTATGAAGGGTGTCAATGATGCTTTTCTGCACAACTGTCAGGTCACTAGTCTTTCCCATTATTGTGATTCCTACTGAACCAGACTGAGAGACCATTTAAAGGCTCAGGAACCCTTTGCAGGTGTTATGGCATAATTAGCTGATTAGAGTGGGACACTTTGGGCCTACAATATTGCACCTTTTCACAATATTCTAATTTTCTGAGATTGTGGATTTGGGGTTTTCATGCGCTGTAAGCCATAGTCATCACAATTATGACAAATCACGGCTTGAACTATCTTGCTTTGCATGTAATGAGTCTATCTCATATATTAGTTTCACCTTTTAAGTTGCATTACTGGAATAAATGAACTTTTTCACGATTTTCTAATTTTTCGAGTTTCACCTGTATATGCAACTTGACTTTAAGGTATTTCTGCAACTCACTATTATAATTATGCATGGTTGTTTTTCTTTTAAAATTAATTTTAAGAATATTCTGAAAATTTGCTCTGAAAAGTCATTATTAAGAAATCAAACTTACCCTTGGACCTAAGGGACCTACTGCTCCAGGGTCACCATGAACACCCTAAGACAAGTATTAAAAAGAGAGATAAATTATAGCTAACTATATACAGAGAGAGGAAGAGAGAGAATTAGGGATTAGTTATTGGTGATTTTAAAAATATGGCAATGGTGTCAAATATAGTAAGCTGTGGGTTTTTCTCACTGTGTTCCTCTTCATGAATACCCTATAAGACCAAGTACATTAGCAACTTGCAAAGAGGTAGAGAAGGAAAGGCACAATCACAGGTCTTCCAGAATTACAACACAAAATCAGCAACAAAAGCAACATTAAGCATAGTAACTCAAAAGTACTCTGATGATAGGGAGATAAGTAGGTGAAGGGTGAGTGGGGAGGGAGGGAGGGAGGGAGGGAGGGAGAGAGAGAGAGAGAGAGAGAGAGAGAGAGAATGAATGAATGAATGAATGAATGAATGAATGAATGAATGAATGAATGAATGAATGAAAGAAAATGAATTAGGCTTTGTTGGTACCGGGCAACAAATTATGAAAGAGAAGGTCCATGTTACTGCTGTATCTTATTACTGATGCTGGTGCTGGTGCTGGTGCTGGTGCTGTGCTTGTTCCCATTAATAAAAGTTCCCAGTGCAATGGGAGCTTCTCCTTGGAAAATATGCTATGACTTCAGCCTTTAAAAAAAAGGCTCAGCAAGGAATGTGAGGAAGATTAAGGACGCAGGGCATTCCTAGATCAGTATCTAGCTTATGTTCTTCCATGCTATCAAAGAATTAAAGGAGAGTTCCTGAGATGTCTTGAGACATTTCCTGTTGCCCATATGACCTAGACATCCAAAGGCCCACAATGTCCCAACCATGCCTTTCCAGAAAAGAGGGACTGGTCTAAATTGTTCATGTGCAAGAAGCTGAACCAAAACCCTCCCTACTTGCACCCCAGCTCTATCTAGGAACAGCTGCACAGGAAGTAAGCTCATCATGGTGATTATTACATTGGGACTGTGAGGTTTTGCTCTTGGTTGCTGAAATGTCTTCTCCCTTTATTCCTACAGCCAGATGAATTCAGCAACTGGAGTGTCTTGGTACCAAGGAAATAGGAAATTAAATAAGTAATTAGATTAAACAACAAAAATGTCTTCTACATAACGTTTCCATGCAAAGGAGGGAGGGAGGGAAGGAGGGAAGGAAGGAAGGAAGGAAGGAAGGAAGGAAGGAAGGAAGGAAGGAAGGAAGAGGAAGGAAGGAATGGATTTTCTGCAATTGTGAGGACATAACATCTTGACAGTTCAGATTTTTAATTAAATTTTCTGCTTTTCTCCATCAAGCTGGACAAGTTTAATACATGTTGTACACATTTGACATCCCCCCCCCCCCGCCCAATGACAATATATATTCTCTCAAAAGCAACACAAGTTCTGAGGGGGAAAACAGTTATACAAATATTTATTCATTTCATTTCATTTCTAAGCTGCCCATCTTACTGATAAAGTGACTCTGAGTGGCTTACACTATAATAATGTTAACAGTGCTAAAAAAAATAAAGGAATGAATTAGTTAAAAACAGGCAAAATTAATCACTCATGCAAAACCATTATACAACAGTTACCTGATCACCTGGTTTTCCCCCTTCTCCTGGAGGGCCTGGGGTACCGGGTAAACCCTACAAGGAAATAAAGAAACCAAAAACAAATCAGATGGTCAGCATATGTAAGACTATAGGTTGAAAATACTGCTTCAGTGGCATTTTAATTTGAGCACAAAAATAGTTCATAAGTAATCCAAAAACATGGTGATCATTACTTTGGAAGTTATTTTATTAAATTTGTTTTGCTCAAAATAATAACAATCTAAAAGTCCTTGGATGGCTTTATATTGAAAATTGATTTCAAAAAGACTCACCTGAAATCCTGTGGGACCTGGAGGACCTTGTTCTCCTCTTTCTCCTGCTGGTCCCTATACAAAGAAATGTTTTTTAAATGATTTCACATGGTACCATAACAGCTTAATCATACATGCTTCAATATCCTGAGACTATAATAGGAAGATATTGTTCTTTTGTTATTGCTCACTCAAAGTTACTGCAATTTGGCTAATCAAACAAGCTGCTACCCTGTTTCCCCGAAAATAAGACCTTCCCAGATAATAAGCCCAATCGGGCTTTTGAGTGCATGCGCTAAAATAAGCCCTCCCTGAAAATATTGCGACACAGCAGCAGCCATGAGGTGACCCCACTCACCACCTCCAGCACCTCAAAAATAATAAGAACTCCCTGAAAATCAGGCCAAGTGCTTATTTTGGGGTTCAGGGAGCCGAGGTGGCGCAGTGGTTAGAGTGCAGCACTGCAGGCTACTTCAGCTGACTGCAGTTCTGCAGCTCGGCTGTTCAAATCTCACCGGTTCAAGGTTGACTCAGCCTTCCATCCTTCCAAGGTGGGTAAAATGAGGACCCGGATTGTTGGGAGCAATATGCTGACTCTGTAAACCGCTTAGAGAGGGCTGAAAGCCCTATGAAGCAGTATATAAGTCTAACTGCTATTGCTATTCAGAAAAAAATAAGACCCTGTTTTATTTTCGGGGAAACACTGTAATATTTACATAGAGTTAATAAGTTAATTTGACTTATTGCTTTATTTATTCAGACAGTTTCCCCTTGGAATCTATGTGATTTTAGATATTTAGATATCGCTTATGACAAGCGATCAGGAATGGTTTTCCTTTTCTCTAAATTGTTTTTTTTAATGTGACAGCAATTGATAGAATAAATAAAATAAAACACCTGGGCTGCCAGCATCAATGGCCTATGTGTCTGTTCAAAATAGAAAAAATGAATGTATCTCTTTCAATATTTCAGTGGAGGGGGGAAATGTTCCTTTTTATCATTTTAATAATATGTATGCTACAACAGATGTGGCAATTCATATGGATGTAAGTGAAGATTCCTTTGATAAAAGAACTGGATGGCAAATATTCTGCCTTTGTATTTCAGCAAGGTATGTTTTCCTCCAATTGTTCTCTACCCCATCATGAACTATATCTCACCTTTCCTTCTTCTTACTACCATGCTGTTAAAAAATGAATTTACCAAAGACGTGATCATGAATTTAAAAGAATGAACAGAATATACAGGACTCTTATTCACTCGGAATTTCAGTGCCATTCAACATTAATTTTGAATGATATTCTTTCACACCAAAAATGTTCAGATAGAACTTACATGGGGCCCAACAGGACCAGCGGGGCCAACTTCACCATCTTTTCCTGGTGCCCCCTAAAATGGTATAATAAATACAGTTGATTAATGCATAAGCTCATGCACTATAAATGCTATGGTTTAGAACTTTCTAAGAAAAGAATTATACTTACCCTCTGCCCCGAGACACCAGCATTTCCTGCTTCTCCGGGTTTCCCGGGATCCCCCTATTTAAATATATGATTAATACATTATTAATAATATGATATAACTTGGTAAATATGGTCAAACTCTGAAGCACAATACTTACACTGCTCCCTTTTGGTCCAGGAAGACCCATGCTGCCCGGCTGGCCTCTAATTCCAATTGGACCTGCAGGGCCTGGCCGACCATCTTCTCCTGGAGCACCCTAAGGAAACATCAAACATTTAATCTCATGTATCTGTGTCTGTATTATGTATCATGTATCTCATGTGTCTGTGTCTGTGTGTAAAACTGGTTGCCGAATTATCAATGCAGGATGCAAACACATCAATGCGGGATCTTTCTGGAAATAAAATTATAAAGGTGGAAATATGTATCACAAAATGGTTAGTTCGCTTAGCATTTCGAATGTTTGTTAGTCCATGGCTGTAAAATATTACCAGGATAATAATCCCAAATACTATTAATTTCAATTACAGGTTATATGAATATGACACTAATTACACAGCTCCACTCGCTTCCTTTTTGGGAAAAAAATAAGGATAGGGCTAGGAATAGTCCTTTGAATTATTCCAGCTCTATATACCACATCATTCATGTAATTTATGTAAGAGCCGTGGTGGCGCAGTGGTTAGAATGCAGTACTGCTGACTACTGATTGCCAGCAGTTCAAATCTCACCAGGCTCAAGGCTGACTCAGCCTTCCATCCTTCCAAGGTGGGTAAAATGAGGACCGAGATTGTTTGGGGCAATATGCTGACTGTAAACTGCTTAGAGAGGGCTATAATGTACTGTGAAACAGTATATAAATCTAAGTGCTAACTTAATAGCATGTGTTTTTATTCTAATAAGAGCTCCTCAAAACTACAAAAAGGATTAAAGTTATTCACAGTAAAATTACTGCCCTATTCCTATATTGATATCATTGTTCTAATGCTGATTAATTATTTCTAATATTTTTGGACTGTAATCAACCCACACTCGACCTATGCATCTTCTGATTTACATATAGAGTTTAAAGCTTCAGTTACACAGATGACATCAACATTAAGGTTAGGCAAACCACCCAAACATGAAATATGATGAATTCACACTATTGGGGTAACAGAACCAGAGATCCAGAAACCCTTTTCAAGTCAGAATGTGCATGCATCTGTAACAGAGGAAACAGGAAATAACTTGGAAATCTGATATTAAAGGACCCAGGTTAATACTTTCCTCTTGTCGTGTGTCTGAATGTGTGCATAAAAAAATAAAAAGTGAAAAAATAAAAGGAATTGGGGAGTTTGAATTCAGAGCAGCTGATCCATTGTTATTCTGATAATGCCCTTGAGTTTCCCTCTGGCATTCAAAGATACAAAATCTCTTAAGATTTTATTTTCTCCCATAGTTAATGATATCACAGATCGATCTTGGGCATGGCAACCAGCTAAAGCTAAATGTTAATTAGTTACATTAACATTTTATGTTAATAACACTAAAACTAAATGTTAATTGGTGTACATTAAGCTACAGTTAACCTCAGTTTAGCAAATTTAGACCCAAAGTAACTATTGAAGAAGATTTAACTTTTAAAAATATCTCATATAAACAATTCCTCAGCTAAAGGTTGAAGTGTTGATTGGTTTTGTTTTTACTTTCCAGTGAGTCTTGAATCCTGATGACTGCCTGCAGTTTTCTTTTCTTGACTAGAATTTGGGGGCTCCTAATTTCTAGCTTGATGCCTTTAAAAAATCAGTCCCATGTCCTCCCTCACCAGGTTGGGTACTCAGATAAAATGTTCTCTTTTTCTTCCTACCCTCATGAGAATTGCTCTCTGAACAGAGGTGGGTTGCTCCTGGTTTGGCCCGGATCGGGCAAAAGAGTAGTAGCAGTGGCGAGAGGCTCCCCCACCCGCCCGGACAGAAACATCATGAGCGTATGCGAGTGAGCCCCTGAACTGGTAGTAAAAAATTGGCAACCCACCACTGTCTCTAAAGTATCCGTGAAAGGGATACAGAAGGAAAGCAAGAATAAGGCTATCAAGAACCAAGATCCCACTCAACTACTTAAACTTTTTAGTCACATAGCTCTAGACACAAATTCTCCCACAAATATCTCAATTTACTTACCAAGGGACCAAGTTTCCCTTCTGGACCTGAGACCCCTGGATTCCCTGTCAGACCCTGTAAAAAAATATATTACAAAACAATCTTATTTCTGGCACTCGATTACCATTTTCATCCAAAACATATTCATAAGATTAATTCACAAGGTATCCAAAATTATACTATTTTATAATATCTGACATCTACAGTCCCACATTCATTTTGACCTAAATGATATTAATATTTATACAGTGCACTCTCATAAATTAACCAAGATCTGTGGATCTGAATAGCCCTCTCCCTTTTTTTTAGACACGTTCAGTCTGGATGTATAGAGTAAGATTATTATTCTTTTTTTACCCTGGCACCTGGGAGACCAGGTTCACCCATGCGACCAGGATCCCCTTGGCTTCCTTTAGGGCCTGAAGCTCCCGCAGGGCCACGTTCCCCTTGAGCTCCCTGAAAAGGAAATCAAAAGCAAGATCACTCCATGGCATTTCAGGTATAATTAGAAGTGTGTGTTGGGGTGGAGGTGATTTCAAGAGTATTTGGGTTTTGTTTCCAAATAATTTCTGTGCTACCCAATAACAGCTCTTACAGAACAGAATTTCTTTCAGGCTGAGTTATTTCACTAAGAAACATGCATCAAGGAAGCAAGAAGAAGCATCAAAAGCAACATGAACACATAGGGGGTCTTGGCTAATTTCTAAATTCAAAATTGCCTCTCTTTAAATCGCCAATGACAACATCTTTCTACCAGCTGGGGTACCTCTGGGAGTGTTGTTGTTTTTTTAATGAAAACTTTTTGAGAAGAGAAATTAGAAGATGACATTAAATTGCTTGTATGATACACTATTTTGATTTTGATTACATTTTCAGAATATATGTACTATTAAAAAAGATCTTAATAATCCTTATACTCACCTTTGGTCCTGGCAAACCATCAGATCCTGGAAAGCCACGATTACCAGGAGGACCCTATGGAAACAAAAGTATGTGTTTTTATGGAGTGACATGTATGATTCATACTTGTGACATTTAAACTTCCTTTTATGTTTAAAATAGTATTTGAAATACATTGTATTTGGAGGGAAAAAAAATCAAAGAATAAAAATCGCCAAAGGATTACCAATAGACCCCTCTGAATCTGGGAGGTGCTGATGAGCCCACTACTTAGTGAAATATAAGTTTATCCAGGATCATTATCCATAAATGGCTATAATAATATGTATAACCAAGCATATTTAAATATACAGCATGGTGGTAAGGTCTATTCCTCCTAGTGATGCTGCTGGACACTGCCCACTTGCCAGGGCAGTGCTGAGCTGAACACACACCAAACCGACATCAGGCCCAGGCAACAAGACAGTGGGTCTATTTTTCTGCGGCAACCAATAGATCTACGGTATAGCCATCTCCATCAAAATGCAGACACATCCCAGATGCTGATTTGATTGTGCAAGATGGCATTTTGTCAATGTGAAAAATGGATCCTGCTCTTATGGGAATAACATTAGGAAGAAGGAAGAGGAGGAGGAGGAGGAGGAGGAGGAGGAGGAGGAGGAGGAGGAGGAGGAGGAGGAGGAGGAGGAGGAGGAGGAGGAGAAAAAGAAGAAGAAGAAGATGAAGATTTAAATGTATAGCATAGGATATGCAAAAATCTGATAAAATTACAATAATGATAATGATAATCACCATATGATACATTTTTTCACAACATTATTTATTCTAGTTAATAAAAACTATACTATATAAAATATGCAAACAAATCAAACAAATTTTAAAAGTGAATGCTTGCCATGCAGATATTTAGAAACCAACCATGTCACTTATTTAAATACTGGAAAACAAGCACATTGCAAAAATGACATTCTTCCTCCAGTTAAAAACTAAGAAGGAACAGGGATAAAAACCACTTTTCTCTGAAATTCTCAAACAAAATTACATTTTGCCAGATGATATTTATGGATATGGATAAATTTGAGGGGTTTTTTTATAATATTGATATGACTTGACCATATCAGACCAAGTGTCCCATATGTCCATTATTTAAAATTGTTTTGCTCTTCTGAACTTTATATAATATTTTTCACTATAAAAACTCATTTGAATCACTCAAGGAAGTTCAGATCCTATGGTGTTAGTTCAAATGTTACTGACTCTAGCAAGAGTTTTTGGATTGTCATTGGAGGAAGTTGCTAATTGGATCCAAATTATTCTAAAACTTGTTTTTCCTTGTGATGAATTATCGAAAAAATGGAAAAGTGAAATATGCTATTTTTTCTTTACTCTTGAAGTAAAGATAATGCCTTTTTAAAAATCTGATAATATTTTTCTGCAAAGCAACAAACTAGAATAGCAACGAGTTAGAAATATAGCACCACTTTCCTTTGAAAGGACTAAAGACAAGATCTAAACCAGTGGTGGGATTCAAACCTTTTTATTACCAGTTCTGTGGGTGTGGCTTGGTGGGCGTGGCATGGCTTGGTAGGCGTGGCAGGGGAAGGATACCGTAAAATCTTTATTTCCACCCCATTCCAGAGGAAGGATACTATAAAATCTCAATTCCCTCCCCACTCTAGGGGAAAGTTACTGCAAAATCCCCATTCCATCCCGATCAGCTGGGATTCAGGCGGCAGAGAATAGATGGGAGCAGGGCCAGTTAGAGGTAGCATTTACCGGTTCGCCGAACTACTCAAAATTTCTGCTACCGGTTCTCCAGAACTGGTCAGAACCTGCTGAATATCACCTCTGACAACCATAGTTTGACTTCTTTTAGATATTCTATTTTCAATGCAAACTAAACAGGGCTATTCCGAAGATAGCTTACCAGTAAACTACTGAGATTTTTTTCCTTATTATTCTTACCCTTTCTCCAACAGTTCCAGGAATACCAACTGATCCTGGATCACCACGAAGACCTCTTTTCCCTTCTTCACCCATAGGTCCAATTGGTCCTTGGAGGCCATGGGGACCCTAGTGAAAAACATTTGCACTTATAAAGAAAATGAACAAAACCATCATTTAATCATGCTGCCATTGACACAAGAAAAATACAGATGCCTCATTTCAAATCCAATTATATTTCTTGAAGAAGGTTTTGAAAAATATATCATTTCTGCAAACAGAAATGTTTTAATGTTGTTGGTTTTTTTGCTTGTGTATATTCCAAAAATATAACTGTTCTAGAAACAGGCCAAATTGCATTAGTAGAAATTAATTCTGCAATTAGTTTTCAATATTAACTGAATGATTGAATAGTAAATACTAATTGAACTAGTTAAGGGTTGACCTTGACAAATAGTTTATTAGGTTAATATGAATAGTCTAATATTGTAGATATTTATGAAATAGATATAAATAACTCTAGTTTACCTCCACAGCAGTTTGCAGATGAGACAGCAGTAATGTCATGTGGACATGTCCTTTAAACATTGTTACCAATCAATTGTACTTTATTGCACAGAAAGTGGGAAATTATGATCACTCTTTCATTATATTACCACGTATTTTCCCAAGAAAGGAAGAATTATTTTGTTTGTGCTTTTTAAAATATTTGTTCAAATCACCCCTTTAAATCAAATAAAAGTTTAAAGAGAAAAAAGAAACTTTAAGTTTCATTTGATTTACTTAAAATGAAAAATTGTATTCCTCTGCAATAAGAAGAAGTCAATGGAACCGCACAATTAATATTTAAAGTTTGCAACTAAGATCAGGGAGAGTCACATTAAAATCCAGCTTCAGGCACAGAAAGTTACTAGAGGATTTTGAACCACTCACTTATCCCGCTGCTCAAACTACTTCACAAGTTGTAGAAAAAATGGGGGGGGATGGATTGCTTTTTTTGTCACCCTGAGAAACCTATAGTTCTAATAAAGATAAAGGTAAAGGTTTCCCTTGCACATATGTGCTAGTTGTTCCTGACTCTAGGGGGTGATGCTCATCTCTGTTTCAAAACCTAAGAGCCAGCACTGTCCAAAGACATTTCTGTGGTCATGTGGCCAGCATGACTAAATGCCAAAGGCAAATAGAATGCTGTTACCTTCCCAGCAAAGGTGGTCCCTATTTTTCTACTTGCATTTTTTACATGCTTTCAAACTGCTAGGTTGACAGAAGCTGGGACAAGTGACGGGAGCTCACTCTGTTATGCAGCGCTAGGGATTTGAACAGCCGACCTTTCTGATCAATAAGCTCAATGTCTTAGCCACTGAGCCACTGTGTCCCTCTAGAGCTCTAATAAGTATTAATAAATAATTAATAATGAGGGGGGAAACCATAAGGTTTGTGACACATGAAGGACAGAACTGAATAACAGAAAAAACATGCATATTATTTTGTAAAGAAACATTTTAAAGATGGTTTCTAGAGAATATATTTTGAAAACTTACTGGCTCTCCTTTGGGCCCAGCTTCTCCTTTGAAACCTGGAACACCAGGATCTCCCTGAAAACAAATATCACCATTAGAATAATGATCTGGGTTATTCAAAGTGACAGGAAAGTACAACATGTTTTGTGAATCCATGTCTTGTTCAAAATTTATTAATATAGGCCAAATTCATGGTTTCTTCAGCATATAGACCATGGTATAATCTACATCATGTGTTGAATAATATTATAATCATATGCAGATATGTCAGTCTTGCTCTGTGTAAACAGATATGGATTGTTGTCTGCAATAGCTAAATATTAAAAGTTTAAAATATTGGTTTTCATATTCAAAATATTGCTCATCTCAGTATCAAATCTCAGTATCAAATTACTCAGTCACTACTACCCTGTTTCCCCCAAAATAAGACCTCCCTGGATAATAAGCCCAGTCAGGCTTTTGAGCGCATGCACTAAAGTAAGCCCTCCCCCCAAAATAAGCCCTCCCTGAAACTATTGCAACACAGCAGCAGCCATGAAGTGACCACTCTCGCCGCCTCCTGCACCTCAAAAATAATAAGACCTCCCTGAAAATAAGGCCAAGTGCTTATTTCAGGGGTCAAAAGAAAATAAGACCCTGTCTAATTTTCGGGGAAACACGGTATCTATAGAAGAGGCTCCCTTAAATTTGCTTCAAATTTCCAGCCTCAAGCTCATGAGCACCTGGTGGCTTGCAAGTTATAGAAAATATTTCCCTAAGTCATGCGATTGTTCTAATACATAGACCTACTCTTAGTCTGTTGTTCTTAAATTTACTGTTAAAAAGAATTCAGTTTAGATTACTAACTCTCTTGAGGGCCACATTTGCAGGAAGATGGAACATAAATCAAAATGTAAATAATAAACAAGCTAGCAAGTCAACTGAGAACTGACATTTGTGCCAGAAAATGAGTTTTTCACTTTGTGAGCAGCTGCTCTTGGATGCTAAATCACACAATGTGATTCAGAGCAACATTCTGGATATTACAGTATTTTAAAGTTGTTAATAGGCTGTACGTTTAACTCCTTTGAAACTATTCAAAACTTTGTGAAAGAGCCTGTTTCTTACCAAAGGAAAGCCTCTATAGCCATATAATATCAGTACTACACACTTTATTTATTGTTCTAGGAGTCTATGGAGATTCTCAGTCATCCAGGTCACAGTTATCCCAAAGGTTATTTTCCAAAAGACACCTGGACTTTGTTGTTGTTGTTGTTGTTGTTGTTGTTGTTTTGTGTGTGTGTGTGTGTGTGTGTGTGTGTGTGTGTGTGTGTGTGTGTGTGTGTGTGTGTGTGTGTGTTTTACTATTTTGCTTTTTATCCAAGAAGCTTCTTCAGTTCCTCATGAAGAAGCTTCTTGGATGAGAAGCGGAACATTTTCAAAAAATGTTCAAGAAAGTTCCATTTCCTTTTGGAAAATAACCTTTGGGACATATTGTTCCAGTAATTTTACTATTATTACCTTGTTTTTGTACAATTACCACCAGGTTTTAATTGTGTTATTACCATGGGTGCTTCAACGCTGTTATTGACTGTCAGGATTATGGTGGGGTATAAAACCCAAAATAAATTAAACGTGCACTAAATGCAAAATTTTACCATTTCTGATTTTTCAAAGCATTACCATTTGTCCTCGAATGCCAGGAGGACCTGTGTTGCCTTGTGGTCCCGGAGAACCAGGTGGACCTGGTAAGCCATGAGGACCTGAAGTTCCTGGAGATCCCTGTGAGATACATTGATGTGGTCAACAGTGTCCATGGCATGGAATATAAAGCCTTAAAATGTGTATTTGCTTAAGTCAATTACTTACTGAAGGTCCTTTTGTACCTGTGGAACCATCTGTACCTAAAGCACCCTGAAACAGCACAAATCAGACACGTATTAATACAATTGTATTAATATTAATACAATTTCATCAAACATGGCTATTCCTATGTACCAATTTGACTGAAATATCACATGCAAATGTCAAGTTCTTATGTATCAAGTGATTTAATTTCTGAACAATATAGATTGGAGGCGGCTGTTTCATATCAATTCCAGTTAGTCAGAGTCTAGAATTTTGTGTATATCTATCCTTTCCATAGGCAACTACCCTAAAATCATGTACTAAAAATATTAAGAATCTTTAAGATTCTGACCTAGCTTCAGTTATTCAAGCTCAGTTAAAGAGGAACAAATTTATTATTAAATAATTTCTTATGGGATAGACTTCGAAAAAGTTCCATCAGAAAAATGCTTAAACATCAAGGTGCCACAAAATCTTTTATATTTTCCACTGAAATATGAATTAAAGGTGCTATTTGCTTAAAACTTTCATAAAAGAAGTAATAAGAATTAAATACAACAAACAAGCTTTGCATACATATTGAAGAAATACGTTCTCAAAGGTAAGTAGGTAAGGGTACATCTTTCAGATAAGATGCTTTAAGGGATACAAGTAGTTCTTGACTTGTGACCTTAATTGACCCTGCAATTATGGTCATAACATACGCTAATTGTGGCAGTTTTTTGTGGCAGTGAATATGGTGACTGTAGAGAAAACACAATAAGTGTTGTTGTTTTTTGTTGGCAAATGGAAGTGATTGCTGCTATCTGGCAAAAAAAAATAATGTAAATTATGAACATCTGACCATAAGATGCTGCAAACATCTCTAAATGAGGCGGGTTGCTGAATGCCCAAAATGCAAGGGTGTGTGTGTGTCAGAACTAATGAAGGCAGTCAATACCTTCTTTGGGTTACATTGTAACCAAACAATCACTAGGCTGTTGGTAAGCAAGGACTACTTGTAAAGTAGGTGTTTAAAATATCTAGATAGCAATAGCAATAGCAGTTAGACTTATATACCGCTTCATAGGGCTTTCAGCCCTCTCTAAGCGGTTTACAGAGTCAGCATATTGCCCCCAACAACAATCTGGGTCCTCATTTTACCCACCTCGGAAGGATGGAAGGCTGAGTCAACCCTGAGCCGGTGAGATTTGAACAGCCGAACTGCAGAACTGCAGTCAGCTGAAGTAGCCTGCAGTGCTGCATTTAACCACTGCGCCACCGAGATGTCTTAATGTCTTAAGATGTTTCCCAACCGAAATGCAAGCAGTTTCAGGCTTTTGGAACTTGCCTATTCTGGGGAACTCTTACAGATTTTTGGAAAACTGTAGCTTTCAAGCAATTCCTACAAGGTGAAAGAACGTCAGAAAATTTCATCTGGTCTACATTTTTAAATAAACTGACCTATTTCATACTTGCGCGCACAGCAATTTGGATCAGAATACTTATCCTTCAGATTCCCTATTTCTCTAGAATTTGTGATTTAGTTCCAAGCAGAAAATAAACCATATCAAAATGCATCCATATGGAAAGTATCATGAAAAAGCATATAGTATGGAAAGATACAAAGAAAACACATATTGGCTGATGTATAATTTTCCAGCCAATACATATATATCTGACTATCCTAAGCAAAGAAATTATTGTACCATTGCTTTAAGCTACATATTGCAAAAGTAGATTTTTAAACTTTTAAGCATTTTGACACTGTGACTAGACACAGAAGACGATATCCCCTGTTATATCAAGAACTGTGATATGCTAAGCGATCTCTTTTATAACTTGTGCTTCAGTTTATGTGATTACAACCAACTTTCTTTCTTTCTTTTTTACAATCCATTTCAGGTTTGGTGTGAATTATTCTCCGTATTCTTTTTTGTGAAGGCAATGCATAGATTTTTCCATGTGCATGCTGTACTTCTATCTCTGTGCTTTTATGGATGATGCCTAGCAACCAGTCAGGGATGAATAGCTCCAAACATAATTTATGACAGTTTGAAAAACTTACAGGAAGACCAAATAATCCTGGGGGACCAGGGGCGCCCGTTTCTCCTCTTGGTCCTTGAGGACCTTCTGGGCCACGTGCACCTGTGGGACCAGCTTCACCCTGAAGTTTCACATTGAAAAAGAAAGTAGAAAATGCAATATTAATACTGACCATTAAACCTCTCATTAACTGAAGGTGCTTTTCTTTTTAAAATTCTAAATTCTAAAATTTAGAATTGACATAATGCCATAGAGTTCCACCTCCTAGCTGTTCCTCATAGTTATCTGAATTGCCTAAGTAATTCTAAGTGTGATATACAATCTTACCCTGGTGCTAATGCAGTATCAAGTCTATCTGGATTTTATTTAAGAAATGATGGGTTCCCATTTTGTTCTTTAGCACAGAAATAAAGTGTCTTCAGCCCCATCACGCAATCTGATCAAAAATTCATGCAGGCTCACATCTAGTCTGTGAATTCACCATATTAGGTGGGATTTTTAAAAAAAAATACTAAAATTATTTTTCATTTTCTGTTGAACTGTTTTGTTTTGTTGTTTTATAAAATCTTGTGACTTTTGAAAAAGTGAATTCAAGGCTTTTCCTTATACAATGAGATAAATAAGTCTTTCATGAAATTAGTGTAATAGACAAACAACTATTTTATGGTTAAATGAAGTTGCTACCTTCTCCTCCTCATCTCCTCCTCATCATCATCATCATCATCACTTTACACTCTTTCTTTCTTTTATTTATTTATTTTGGCTGCTAAAGACCACAGGGAGGATATGTGACACCATAATCACAAGGGTGGGAGGAAGCTGAGATAGAACTGATGGCTCTTTTTGAAGAATGACCTTTGCATAGTAATTTGTCTAATTAAAATGGGCATGAAAAACCCATTGGAGACATTGTAATTAGACACTGTTTGGTTTTAAAAAAACATATAAAACTGCTTTGCTATTCAGTGTTTTACAATAAAAGTTTGGCATGATGATATTGAAAGATTCCTGGAGCTACAAAACTGGGAGCCACGTAAGGCTCATATGCTCTATCTACTGTATTCATATACAAATCATGTTAATCACATGCAATTAATAAATTGGATATAGGATATTATGGATGTTTATGGCAATTGTTAATATAATTAAATATCATTCTACTGATCTGTAAAACTGAGGGACTTGCCTCCAATTTAAAAAAAAAACAGGAAAGTCATGCCATATCCTGTTAAATTTTGGGCTTACTTTATTATACATGTTTAAAGAAATTGTTTGATTCACTGAATTACAGCATTGGCAATTAAGTGAAAACTGTCAACTGTAAATACATAATGCATCTATTGGACTGATTAGTTTTATCCTTTCTCTCCAAGGCCATGGTTAACTAATGCTTGTTATGTTGCATAGGTTTTCATCATTTCAAGGCACGGAAAACAACTATTATTACACTATTCCACAAAAATACATTTGTACTTCTTTCCTTCACATAACAGAGATAAAGAATGTCTAGGACAAGGGACATAAAAATAATTGAAAGCAAATCCAAGAACTTTAACTACATGATATAAGTGACCAAATCCTACTACTATTGCTAGAAATTTGCCTGAGAAATTTAGCCCTTAAAAATTCTCAGAGGCAGCAAAGAAGAATGAAAGAAAAGTTTCTCCTCAGCTCATCTTAGACTCAGGAGTCTTCTTTAATAATCAAAAATAGTGCAAAACACAATCTGGAAGAAGTTATGGCTATAGTCTCATTTTTCATTGTACATTCTCAGAAAAATACTTTACAGCACAAATGCTAGTCTCCTCCAGGTCAAAGCTCAACTTTTGGTGACTCCATAAACACATTGTTTCCTTGGTAAGAATACAAAAGTGATTTACATTTCTTTCCTCCCTTTTTTAATTAAAAAAAAACAACTTCCTTATCCACTCTATAACCCTGTAGTTTTCTTGTGTTCTTCCTATCTGTTTCTAACAAGAGCTGACTTTGATTTTCAAGCTCAACTAACATTTCCTAGATCTAATGGAGGAACCTCAACTGTATGACACTGCCTATGCCTATTTCAGGGCTTCTCAACCTTGTTAAATTTAAGATATGTGGACTTCAACTCCCAGAATTCCCCTGTCAGCATTCCCAAATTCCAAGAGTTGAAGTCCATGTGTCTTAAAATTTCTGAGATTGAGAAACAGTAGTCTAGATAACGGCCAGGTTGCCTTTTCTATCACAACTGTTATGCTCAATGTGAGGTTCTGTACTCTGCAAGGAGTAGACACAACACAGCATAGCAAATCTGTACATAATACAGGTGGTCCTTGACTTCCGACCACAATTTCTGTTGTTAAGTGAGATATTTGTTAAGTGAGTTATGTCCTATTTTATGACTTTTCTTGCCACAGTTGTTAAGGGAATCATTACTGTTGTCAAGTTAGTAACATGGTTATTAAGTGAAACTGGCTTCCCCATTGACTTTCCTTGTCAGAAGGTTGCAAAAGCTGATCACATGGCGCTGGAACAACAGAACCGTCATTAATGTGAATCAGTTGCCAAACATCTGAATTTTGATGATGTGACCATGGGGATGCTGCAACAGTCATAAGTCACTTTTTCAAGGCTGATGTAACTCTGAAAGGTCACTAAAAGAACTGTTGTAAGTTGAGGACTACCTGTACTTTATTACAGCACACACTTTCCCCATCCACAGGAGAAAAATTACTTTTGAAAAGAGAAGACAGCAACCCTAACTTCACTCTCTTCCACGCAAAAATCCCATCGAGTGAAATGGAGAATACTCAGCTACTGGTATTCAAGAGCATCTAAAGAAACCTGTTAAATAAGACAATTTATTTAGGGCAGTTTTTCCCAATTTCCACTTTCAAACATGTGAGGCCAATAATTCCCCAAATTCTCAGCTAGCAGCACCCCTGACTGGAAATTTTGGGAACTGCAGTGCCAACCCATGAAAGGTCTTCCAGTGTCAAAGACAGGGAATATTTTTTCCTATTCCAATTCTTTACACTAAATAACCTCTCTTCTCAATTTTGTTTAGCCATTGCAGCTGGGAGGAGAGGCATTAACACTGCATGAGAAATAGACAGTTAATGACACCATATAAATGAGTAATAAATTCTGGCTGTTCTCAGCTTGTCTGCTGTTTATTATTCTGTGGCACCGAATCCAAGGAGCAGTGCCAACATCCATTTGCTGTAAATAGATTGCGTTTCCAGCTGTTTCAGCTTCCTAAGGGATGTTGCAACCAGATCTGTGCAAATAAGTAACATCACATTCACAATAGTAAAAAAAAAATGTTAAAAGAATATATTGGGAAGTAAAGTTGAGTTTATTTCATCTAACTGATTAACTCTACGTGATTATCTCAGAAACAGGCCTCTTCACTTCATAACTGGATGTACATGCAATATACTTGCTTCTCCTTGGTTCACTCCCATATCCCATTTCAAATTACATCCATCCACATCTGGAGCTGCAACAAAATACTTGACTAACAAACTTTTTGCAGTGGTCTTTTAAGTGGGGACTTTAGGGCAATAGGCTCACAAAACAATACTATTTTTGGCACGCTAATATCTCCTGCTTGGCTTCTCCTCCTACTAATGAAAACGTCTGCAATAGTGATAGGCTATCTGGGGGTCTCAGGGCTAATAAAGTAACTGCTAAGCAAACAGAATTTTGTCTGACCTGAGATTTAATCAGTACAGTACAAGCCAAGTTTCAGAAACTGGTACTAAACTCTTGTTTGGATCTGTAATTTTAGAAATAAAGCAGAATGTGTAGTCTTTCTATAATGTTGACTCTTTCCAAAAAAAAAAAAAATCAAAATCCTAGCAAGCAGGAGAATCAATCCAGACCTAGATCATGAGAAACAAATTAACCAAGGGTTCTGTCAATTCATTCATTTCTACATGTTCTTAAAATTGGAGTCCCTGGTAGAGTTTATTCCTTTTTTTTTCCAAAATCTGAATGTGATAAACTGCTATCATGTTACCCAAACTCCTTCTTTTCATGTCTAGTTTAATGAAAAGAAGAACTGGGGTGACATGATAGCAATAACTCAGGAGTTGCCACAAAGAAGAGGGAGTCCATCTATACTCGAAGGCACCAGAAGGCAGGACAAGAAGCAGTGGATGGAAACTAATCAAGGAGAGAACCAACCTAGAACTAAGCAGATTTTCCTGACAGTTAGAACAATTAATCAGTGGACCAACTTGCCTGCAGAAGCTGTGAATGCTTCAACACTGGAAATTTTACAGAAAAGATTGGACAACCATTTGTCTGAAATGGTATAGGCGTTCCTGCCTGAGCAGGGTGTTGGACCAGAAGACCTCCAAGGTCCCTTCCAACTCTGCTATTCTGTCAAACAGTTCATGGTTGCAAGAATTGGATATGTCTAGTTTGACAAAAAGAAGAACTAGGGGTGAGATGATAGCAGTGTTCCAATATCTAAGGGAATGCTCCAAAGAAGAAAGGTCAACCTATTCTGCAAAGCAACTAAAAGTAGAAGAAGAAGCAATAGATGGAGACTAATCAATGGAAGATCCAACCTAGAACTAAGGAGGAATTTCCTAATAGTTCGAACAAATAATCAGTGGAACGGTTCATAACATCAGAGAAATAATTTCTAAATAAAGAGGCTTTAATTATGAGCAATCATCTTTCCTTCTGCCATTCTCACTATGGTATCTGTCCAAGTATGTGTGTCCTCCTTCGAGTCAGTGTTGACTCCTTGGGACTGCCTGGACAAATTCCTGCAGTTTTCTTGATAAGATTTCAGGAGTGGTTTCCCCTTGCCTATTTCCCAGGGCTGAGAGAGAGCAACTAACCAAGGTCACCCACCTGTCTTTGCCTCTAAAATGGGATTAGAAGTCGCAATCTTCTGCTTTGTAACCTGATGCCTTAATCACTACCCCAAATTGGCTCTTTTACCAGTTGTGTGAAGATAAAGTATCTTACAAGTTGAGCTCTGTTCCTGATATCTAAATGGACCTATATATGTTTGTTTCTTAGCAGCAATGTTGAAAATATACACCATCAACTTGTGTAAGTTTGTAGAAGTCTCTAGCTTGGATCTCCTGTTGATTTTGTATTCAAGTACTAAGTCAGACCATTTGAGAATGGTTCTTGAGCTGAGGCCGACCAAGGGCTACCATCTAACTGTACATTCCATCACCAATTAATAAAATTAAAAAAAAACTACTTACCTTCATGCCAGGTATGCCAGGAAAACCTGATGAACCAGTTATACCGAGAGGACCCTATAAAGAAGAGATGTTGAGCATCAATGAGAAATACCCTAAATATTCTAGCAAGAGCATGAATTAAAACAGTTCTCAGTGTGAAAGGAAGATTTAAGGAGCAACATACTACCAGTATATAGAAATAAAATGCTTATTTCATGCACACCTTTCCTTTGGAAAATTAATGGTAAGATTTTGACTATAATTTTATTACTAATATTTAACAATGGAATGGAATGGTATATTGTTTCATGCCAGGAAATGTTCTGTGCATGGAATGATTAGCCTCAGGTCAGATGTGGGTAACATTTTCATTGGATTCTTTTTTTCACATTTCTTAATGAATGAATGAATGAATGAATGAATGAAGACTTTTTTAATGTGGGACAAAGTGAAACTGACAGATCTCTCTGCTAACGATTTAACTCTGTGAATCTGTGCATTCAATTATATCTGCAGTATTGGATCAAGATTGTCACCTACTTTTATCCGATCAATTTCTGATCTTTGAACAACCAGGCACACAGAGAGAACAGCCTGGTTGCATTCCATTTTGAGAACTACTGCAGCTTCCAAATTTGGATGATAAAGAAAGAAAGTAAGCATTTTTCCTGTTAATTTCTGTAAAAGAACTTGACAACATTCACCCATTTATTTATGGGCAAAACAGAAAAATGTGATTTTTTAAAAAAATATTGCAAAAGAAAATGAAAATGACAGATTTATCTACCTCAATCCTCTTCTCTCAGAATGACAACAAATGACAACTTAGATTTTGAACATTAATGCTTTCTGCTTAAGTATAACAAATTGTCACTTCTGTGTAAAATAATACTGACAGTAAAAGTGAAGGCCATATAACTTCACTAATCTCAAGAGAGTGAAAGTCCCAAAATTGCACAGATTATAATGCAAAATTTCATAGAACTAAGAAAGCATTAGATGAATCAGTTAGTCTGAATATTAAGGGGGGAAATCCTGAAGGGGAAATTTCACAACAGTTTACAGCATGCCATCACACAGTTTGATAGCGTAAAGCAATAGCAATAGCACTTAGAATTACATACTGCTTCATAGTGCTTTTACGGCTCTCTCTAAGCCGTTTACAGTGTCAGCATATTGGCCCCAAAAAGCTGGTTCCTCATTTTACCGACCTTGGAAGGATGGAAGACTGAGTCAACCTTGGGCTGGTGAGAATCGAACTGCTGAACTGCTGGTAGTCAGCAGTCAGCAGAATTAGCCTGCAATACTGCATTCTAAGAGAAATGTTACCCATTTCTGATCTGAGGCTACTCATGCCTTCCCTATACAAGTTAAAAGGAGACAGAATTTGATTGACCATTCTCTTTAAATATTTCACTTCCTCAAAATAGACTTAGTGACTTTGAATTTTATGGTGCTTAAATGTCAGTGCAAGTCAAGTTACGGAGAGGCAACTTTAGTACCGTTCAATGCTTGCAAAGCAGCTACAAAGTTCCATCCAAAGAGTAGAGTTGTAACATGAAATGTCACATTCCATGTTGTCTTGAATGAAGAATTGGACATCAGAGACATTAAAAGAAATTATTGTAACTGCATATCACTCCAAGACAATGTAGTCCAAGGAAAATAATCAAACATGTACAACATACTAGCCAGTTTAACTTGAATATAAGTATTTGACAGTGTCTATTCCACTATTCATTTTTTTCTACAAAAAAGAATATCCTTTTTTAAAAGAATATAATAGAATTGTCATAGTGAAAACATCTGTAGCTCGGGTGTAGGATGAGGGTAAAGGTTCATTCTCTGAGCTTGTGGATGTTTAGGAACATTTCATCACCAGGCTAGGTAACATCTTCAGCAGAGTTTAGGGAATGTCAGTTTCAGTGTTCTTCTGTTTATAAGGGCTTCAGATGTGGGTGTGTCAAGTGAGGGCTTTGTGATGGGTCAGCTACGAGTCATCAGTGAGTCTTGTGATGGGTCTTGTGATAAGATTACCTCAGGTCAGGGTCATTGGGAGGTGAACTGCTGGTGATGGGATTGGTTGAAGGTCAGTGCTTTTCTCTGGTTGGCTGTGCAGTTGATTTGGATCCGGAGGAGTTTGTAGGCTGGTTGAAAGTC
The DNA here is from genome assembly GCF_009769535.1 of Thamnophis elegans. Classification (NCBI taxonomy): domain Eukaryota; kingdom Metazoa; phylum Chordata; class Lepidosauria; order Squamata; family Natricidae; genus Thamnophis; species Thamnophis elegans. Next base: position 15,498,788 of record NC_045541.1, on the reverse strand, counting down.
AATGTGTCTGTTGATGGAATTGCTTGTGGAGTGCTAGGCTTATATGAACTCATGAGCATGGCAGGTGGTAGCGTGGCCGATGATTTTTGTGTTGCTCCAATTGAACTGATGCTGTTTGGTGTTGGTGTGGGACTAGATTAAGGATTTGGGATCGTGGCATTTGACTGCCAGCCGGTGTTGGTGGATCCTGATTTTTTAGTGATGTGATATTTGTCCCACGTAGAACTCATTACAATGGTTACAGTTGATTTTCTAGATTACATTGTTTATTTTATCCTTCTGTATTTTGTCTCTGGATAATTCCTAGAATGTTTTATCTGGTGCATAAGCTCTCAGTGTCCATACAAGCAATAAGTGATCATAATTATAATCATAAAATACAATCATCATAAATCATGATGCAAGACTCATTGATAGTCATAGGATACTAAATAAACAAACAACATAAATCATAATAAGATACTAAATAAAGGCAATCCACATAAATCATGAGATACAAACCACAATGTTATATGACTATAATTAGGTAATAGGAAAGATGAAAAGATAATAGCTAATACAGCCCTATTAGGTGGTTTGACATCCTATGGCATAGACAGTGTTGTAGGAATTAGTTGTTTAGCAGAATGTTTAGCAGGGGCAAATAGTCCTATGTAGTTCCATAGGTCCATTCTTATGGCCTCCAAATAATGGAAAGATTTCTGTTTGGGTTTTATAATACGTTTTATGTGTTTGGCTATTCTGAACAGATAAGTTGCTTAAGCAATCTGTGGACAGTGTTGTGTTGCAATCATAAACTTTTCCAAATCCTTTCAAATGTTCACCAGTCCCCTGTGATTTCTTTTCCTTTTCCTTGGCTGACTGGATTTTTCTTGCAGAACAAGATGCATTCTCCAGTATAAAATATTGTCCGGAGTAAAGGATGTGTTTCCTGGCAATCTTAATAAGAAGAACGATCTGTTCCAGAAATGATTGGCTATGGGAAAATTATTTGGTTTCTAGCCTTGCATTGAAATTTATTCAAAGCATCCCTGCAAAATTTCATCTTCTTTCAAGTGATTAGTCATTTGTGTCTTCCTTTAGAAAGTTGGAGGCAAAAAACACAATCCACACACAAAGGGGAATTGCAGAAAGACAAAGGATTTGGGGGAATAACAACAATGATGACATCTCAAAAGAGAAATGGAAAACAGAAACAACATGGCAAATTTAATCGACTGGGTGCCAAATTAGATAAAATATTGTATATTAGGCAGAACATGGTGGCTCAGTGGCTAAGATGCTAAGCTTGTTGATTGAAAGGTCGCAGTTCAGTGGTTCGAATCCCTAGTGCCACATAACAGAGTAAGCCTCCATTACTTGTTCCAGCTTCTGCCAACCTAACAGTTTGAAAACACATTAAAAATACAAGTAGAAAAATAGAAACCACCTTTGGTGGGGGTTTGGGTAACAGTGTTCCATGTGCCTTTGGGATTTGGTCATGCCGGCCACATGACCACAGAGATGTCTTTGGACAGCGCTGGCTCTTCGGCTTTGAAATGGAGATGAGCATCTCCCCCTAGAGTCAGGAATAACTAGCATATATGTGCGAGGGGAACCTTTACCTTTACTTTACTGTGCATTAGTTGAAACCTGTGGCCTATAGTCAGGACAGATTCCTAAACTAGATCAAGAACATCTTACCATTTTTCTACTGAGATTTACATACCTTCACATCAAAAAGAATATGTCTTGAAGCAAGATTAAAGATAGGCCTGACTAGAATGCTAATGTTGGTTGCATGTTTCAACCATATGAATCACACATTCAGCTAACATCCATGGCAGGGATAAGCTGCAGTGTTTGATTAGGCTTTTTTTAGTGTACTGTATTAACAATGAAATCCATTTTTCATCTCTGGGTGCTGCCATGACCAAAATTCCTGGGCACAACTTGGACACAATGGAGAAATACAGTAGATCTAGGAGAATATTTTTCAATCTTGGCAATTTGACGATGTCTAACTCCCAGAATTCCATGCTGGAGAATTCTGGGAGCTGAAGCCCACACATTTTCAAGTTGTCAAGGTTGAGAAACACCTATCTAGGAAAAGTCCAAGATTTGCAGTGATTCATCGCAAAGTTAGTTTGATGGGCGGGGGGATTCCTTAGGAGCGTTAAGAAGATTTGGACAATTCCAATGGCCATTGGATTTTCTGTTGGGAAAAGATCAGGAAATAGAAAAAAGATGGAATAGAGAAAAGCCACAGGAAATCAAGCAATTGATTTTTTTTATTGTGATGTTCTGTTTCCTTATATTCAAATTACCTTTGCTTCAAATTTCCCAACCATTCTCTTATTTTAACAGTAATTCATGCATAATGTATACTTTCTTCTACTGGATTCTTCTCATAGATTTATGGTCTAGGATTTATCATTTTGTTGTTTGTATGCACACTGAGAGCTTATGCATCGGTGTCAAATTTCTTGTGTGTTCAATCACACTTGGCCAATCAAGAATATTCTACTCTACTCTACCCTATTCTACTCTAAAGAATAATCTATTCTATAAAATAATAGCTGTTAAGTTAACATTACTGATTCATTAACCTGATCAAATCCATTCTGGACATAATCCACAACATATTAACTTGGAAGGCAGAAAGGAGGGGAAAAAGTTCTAAGTTTGGTGCTTGCTGAGCAGCTGCTTGAAAGTGTTCCACAATTTTTAAAAAAATGCAGCTTCCATCATATTAACTAGCAAGCTTTCTATTGGTTGTCAGCCCTCGGGCTGCCATTCAGAGAGGAGCCCATCCATTGCCACGCCTGCTCGGCCATGGTTACACGCCACCAATGCTGCCACGTTGATGTTGATTTTCTGATGTTGGTTATCTGAAATTCAGTCTGAACTCTATATTACATCTAAAGTGGATCCAGTCCTTACAATGCAATGATGACAACACTCATAATGCACCCATGTTCACCCACACCCATGCTAATGCAGAAAGGATTCCTTTGGTCAGCAAGCTTTTTAGAATTCTCCACTGGCAACAACTGAGGACACCTCACTATGGCGTGATGAGAAAATTTTGGAAAGGAAATTGAGTGTACAGAGAGGCTCACATTTGAAGACACAATTGCCTTGTGGGGGTGGGTGTTTCTTGAAGAGAAATTTCAATACATGAGAAGGTCCTTTCTTCCCTAGGGATATGTTTTTTTCCCCAACTGTCTCCCTGCACGCAGCAATTATGGCTTTAAAAATTGTCCACGGCTGCCAATAAAAACGTCTTAAAAGCCTAGTTGTTTTAGACAACTGGACAGCTGTGGGCCAGATGGAAACAGCCCTTAATGTTACATCTGGCCTATGAGGATTTATCTAGAGTGAAGAAGTGGGTTGAATTAAGAATAAAGAGTAAAGTAAGTACATTCCACTAAACATTTCTTCTCCATCAGGAAGAAGCAACTGTATGTATGAGTTAAGTTTGTTTAAATATTTCCAGAAAGTAACTAGTGAATGGTAAAGCTGTTCTCCTCTTTTTCCCCACAACCACCACCCTCTGAGGTGGGTTGGGCTAAGAGGGAATAACTGTCCTTAAGGCACCCAGCCATCTTTCATGCCTAGCGCTGGACTAGAACTCACAGTCTCCTGGTTTCTAAGCCAGCACCTTCACAACTACATCAAATTGGCTCTTTCTTTTCCTGCCACTTCATAAATAAGTAAATAAATAAATATTCCAGGTTGAATGAACATGTTATTGGTTTTGACCCTGAATTTGTCTGGTCAACTGTTCCTGATGCCTGCAAAGGAGTCCCATCAACTTTTACCTAAGATACTATTTGTGCAAGTACTAAACACACTTAGAAATTGTTTTGCCATAAACTGTAGTTAGCAGCTTGTTTGCTGTCTTATTTATTCAAGAAATAAGGTGGTTACTTAGCTTTCCTCCTTTCTTTTCTGCATTTCTGAACAAAAAAATTAAATGTAAAATTCTACATTTTTTTTTGAAAACTTTGGTAACTGTCTTACCCTCATATCTAATCTCCACTACCTATACAAAAAGCCTTAAAGGAACATTTAAAGTGCATCTAAGATATGTTTCCATGTGTTTACAGATGGTAGTGGAGTAAGTGCAGTTTAGGGTTCTTCAATATATTCAATACTATTGTCACACACCCAAGGTTTAATGTGATCCATTGTCACTGTTGTTGTTATTTATGGTACTTATCAGTTAAAGTAGTATTTATTAAATTATTTCCTCATATTTAATGTTTGGGGTTGAACAAAAGCAAAAAAGGGAAGGAGGGAGCGAGGGGAGGGAGGGAGCAAGGGAGGGAAGGAAAGAAGGAAGGAAGGAAGGGAGGGAGGAAGGGAGGAAGGAAGGAAGGAAGGAAGGAAAGAAGGAAGGAAGGAAGGAAGGAAGGAAGGAAGGAAGGAAGGAAGGATTTTATCCTCTTCACCACCACAAATCTATAAGATACTTTGCACTGGGAGACAGTAACTATCCCAATGTTACCCAATAAATACCATAGTGGATACTGAAGTCCAGGTTTTGCAGTCCAATACCAATAGTAAATGGTACTGTTTTGTTGAGAGCATGGTTCTGTAAAATATCTTAATAAATTATGAAATTATGAACTGCAAATCTGTCAAATTCACATCAAGAGAATGAGGATAACAAAGAGACACTTACCGCTGGTCCTGGTTTCCCAGGCATACCATGCGAACCACGAGCTCCCTAAGAAAAAAAGAAATAAGGTTACAAGATAAAAGTTTGATTATATGACCACGATTTTAGCAATAGCAATACCAGTTAGACTTATATACCGCTTCATAGGGCTTTCAGCCCTCTCTAAGCGGTTTACAGAGTCAGCATATTGCCCCCAACAATCCGGGTCCTCATTTTACCCACCTCGGAAGGATGGAAGGCTGAGTCAACCCTAAGCCGGTGAGATTTGAACAGCCGAACTGCAGAATTGCAGTCAGCTGAAGTAGCCTGCAGTGCTGCATTTAACCACTGCACCACCTCGGCTCTATTTTCAAAGGGACATTGATAGATACAAGGGATATGAAAGAAATATGCCATCAGTTTCTATTAGGAACAGAGGGGCTCCATCACTGCACATGTAACTCAAGACAGAGGTTGATTTCTGATTGATTACAAAGTCTTCTTGCAAGGAAGACTGAAGTTGTAAGCACATTTGCTTGGAAATAACTTGGCATAGAAAAGTCATCCCCTGTTATTTTCTTAACTGCTTCAGGGAAAAGTATATTTTTTTAACAGAACAGTAGCAGTCTTCAATGTGTTTCAGGTTATTTTCAGTTGCTACTAACATATAGGTCTCAACTGATAATTGCTGTTCTCTTTCTACATGAGGGGTCTAAAAAGCCATTAGAAGTTCCCAATGCTTTTTAGTGGCTTTCTAGTGCAATTGCCAAAACTGAGTGTTTCCAAAATTAGCTATTAACTAGAAATCACATTTAAAGTGAAGAGCAAGCAAAGATATATTTAAATGAGGATGGTTTAACAAGCTGGTTCAACAATTACACTGGCTTTGTATATGTTATTGTACAGAAAACAGTTACTTACTGGAACGCCCTGTGGTCCAATTCGACCTCTTTCTCCTGCCATCCCTCGGGGACCCTGGAGTCAATAACATCAAAAGAAAAAGATATTATTCCAGAGTTTAAAAGGAAGTGGAGATCATCTGCTTGTAATTCTCCTCAACTCTAGTTATGACTGACCGATTATTTCCTTTATCCACCCCAAAACAAATATTATCTGGGCAGTCAGCATAAAAAGAATAAATGTTCAGTGAATCTGAGGTAAACATACAGACACACCCAAGCAGTTCAGGAAATGGAATTTAAAACATCTTTTAAATAAGACAGAAGTATTATGAAGTAAACATGTTGTGTCGTGCAGTTTTTTTCTATGAAAGGAGAAGCTAGGAAGATGCAAAGAAAATTGCTTAATAGGTGCCTGCACTAAAGAATAATCTTCTGAGGCAATGTATAACAAGTATGGCATCTCCAGTTTGTTAACTATTAGGCAGGTGCATAAAGGATAAGACAATCTATCATCATCCTATCATGATGTCCAGTTTCAGTTAAATTCAATTAATGTGAAAGAACGAGCAGATACAGGGAAAAGCAGAGTCAATCACCATTTAATGTCAATGATAACAGAAGAGGTATGCTACATTAAAAATTATAGTACAATATAGAGGCATAATATAAGATCAGATAATGGTCAAACTCAAGGCCCATGGGCCAAATCTGGCCTGCAAAGTGCTTAGATCTGGCCCATAGGGCTGCCCTGAAAACAGCAAAGGACTGGCCTGCAGTGCCTCTGCCAGCAAAAAACAAAGCTTGGGAAGGCCATGCGCAGCCATTCCAAGCTTTGTTTTCAGCCATGACAGCCTCCTGCAGCCCTCTGCCAGCAAAAACTGAGCTTGGGGGGTTTCGTACACCACTACTCCCAAATGCCGTTTTCACTGGCAGAGGGTTGCAGGAGGCTGTTGTAGCTGAAAATGGGACCCTGGAGTCCTTTTTCGCTGGCAGAGTGCTCAGGCCATCACAGACACCCTTGACACAAGTGGTGTCATGCTGGTCACACATCCAGGCCATGCCCATCCTGGCAGGGGGGGGGGCTGCTGCCAGTTTTACTACTGGTTTGCAACCTATGTGCAACGTGCGCAGATGTGCATGCACTCTTCAATGTAAATTGTTTTGGGTGCAGGCATAAAAACAATTTACATTGAACTGCGCATGCACAGTCACTAAAATCCAAAATGGCAGCGGCCCAGCAGCAGTGAGGTAAATGGTTCGGGGACATGAATTCCATTACCAGTTTGGCTGAACCGGGCCAAACTGGCAGCAACCCACCTTTGCACCCCAGGCCCCTGAGGTCAAACACAACCTTGATGCAGCCCCCAATGAAATCGAGTTTGATGCCCTTGCCCTACAGCAATGATCATGGATGAAACTGAGGTAGACTTGAGTTCATAGAAAAAAGCAATAGCAATAGCAATAGCAGTTAGACTTATATACCGCTTCATAGGGCTTTCAGCCCTCTCTAAGCGGTTTACAGAGTCAGCATATCGCCCCCACAGTCTGGGTCCTCATTTCACCCACTTCGGAAGGATGGAAGGCTGAGTCAACCTTGAGCCGGTGAGATTAGAACCACTGAACTGCAGATAACAGTCAGCTGAAGTGGCCTGCAGTACTGCACCCTAACCACTGCGCCACCTCGGCTCTTCAAAAAAAGTTCTTCCTCTGGCATATGGAAAACAAGTTATGTTGTCTTTGTTTTTAAAAAAACAAAAATAAATTCTCCTTGCATTCTCTCAGTTACTACTTCAAGGTCCAATCTGGCTGACTGTCTCTGTAGAAAATAAATTGCTAGTATAGCTTCTGTGGGAAATAACTTTTTTCACCTTTAAAAAAAATCACCCCTTTGCTCAGTTTTCTTACAGTTTGGATGGCAGCTGGCAGCTGGTATAGATTGCCATCCCAACTAATCTTATGACCCTGGGGTCTAAAACAAGATAAACCTAACCAGAGAGCTGAATGAAGAAATAAAATTAAGATATTTCTTCAATAATTTGACTAAAACTACACTTATAGAGTAATAAAAAAAACCTACAGGAAGAAAAAGAAAGAAAAGAATTGTGAATAATGAATATGATACACTCACCATAGGTCCTGTTGCACCCATCTGCCCTGGTGGACCTGATTCACCCTATACATTAAGTGAAATAAAGATAGTTTATTTAAACTTAGGGACCCACATTTCAACAACAAAGCAAAAATAAAATTTACACCTTGCAACAATCCCTCATCGTATAATGAAATAAAAATGTAATGTACATTCCAAATAGAAGTGTGTTGGGGGGGGGTCCAGTGAGACCAGTCTATCAGGGCTAACCTGGTCTAGCCAAATGTGGGACTGAGCATAATGCTTCTGTTTACACCTTTCAGCCTCCATCCAGGTATCTTTGCAGGCAGTCGCTTTCACGACAAACTATTTTTGTGTTGAATTTATTTGTCAGTAAAATATAAATTCTTCCAAACAGAAGATAGTTGGAAATTATTCCAAGCAAAATATTACATATTTGTGAAGTTTGGTCATATCATTTTGATGGCTTCTCCTTCTTCTTCTACTGATCTATCAATGACATTTTCTAATATATACATGAAATGTATTGTTCACACTAGATTGCCTTGTGAGAGTGAGGGATTCTTGAGGACAGATTTAAATATCTTAGAAGGGATGGTTCCTTCTTCTCAGGAATTTATTCCATCCCAATTCTCTCCCCAAATGGAGGGTTATATTTTTAAAAGGTATCCACTGTTGCCAATGAAAACTTTTTAAAAGCCTAGTTATTCCACAGGCTAGACAGCTGTGGACCAGATGAAAATGGCTCTTAATGCTACATCTGGTCCATGAACTATAGGACGAAAGGAAGCAAAATTGAGGTGCACTCATTCTGCCAGTATTTCTCATATTTGAATTTCATATAACTTTGCAACGTTGAGAGCATCGTTCTATAAGTTTCTCTGCAATATTTTTGTCACCTAGCTACAAGCAAACTTTGATGAAACTCTTAACATATAGTTCTTTCTGGCTTTATCTAGATTAAAGAAGGCAGTTTAATTAACACAAGGATAAAGTAAATCTATCACACTAAAACTTTCTTCTAAATCAGGAAGAAGCAACAATATGCATGAATTGAGCTTATTTAAATCCAACCACGAAACACCAAAAGTCAGCAAAAGTGAATATTTATTCAATTTTAACCCTCCTAGAACTACTTCTATTGAATAAACCAATAATGCAGAATATTGTCATTTTGTCTATTGCTAAACATAAAGAACTCAAGGATCCTGTCTGACTGGCTACTTATTATTTACTTGTATAGTTATCCATTTTTCAACCAACTCTAAGTGGCTTCTAGTGAATACTTGTTTTTTCCTCTCTAACCTTACTATAAGTAAGTAAGTAGCTACATGATAATACCAGGGTCTCTTTTTTGCCTCTAAACCTAGCTGCATGCATGATTTATGCCACTTCTGAATAATAATTATTTTGGATATACTTTTTTTTCAAACATGTCATGCATCATAATGTGAAGGTTTCTTCCATAACTTTTCTAAAAGTAGCAATAGCAATAGCAATCAATAGCAATAGCAATAGCAGTTAGACTTATATACCACTTCATAGGGCTTTCAGCCCTCTCTAAGTGGTTTACAAAGTCAGCATATCGCCCCCACAGTCTGGGTCCTCATTTTACCCACCTTGGAAGGATGGAAGGCTGAGTCAACCCTGAGCCGGTGAGATTTGAACCGCTGAACTGCTGAACTAGCAGTCAGCTGAAGTGGCCTGCAGTGCTGCACTCTACCCACTGCGCCACCTCGGCTCTTGTATACAATGCACCTCATAATAAGTTGAAGCAATAGAACAATACTATTATACTACATGGTAATAAAAAAAGTACCAAATTTACCTTAGATCCATGGGCTCCAATTTCACCTTTAGGGCCATCAAGTCCTTTCTCTCCCTGTGATGTAAATATAAATCCACTCAGCAATTGCAGTGGCATATAAATCCGGTAAAAAAACAACAACAGACAAATAATTTTGAAGCCGCGTTAAGCAACAAAGGGTGGGGGGGGAGAGAAGCAAGGATTTTTTAAAAAAATTGCAAAAGAATACATGTCAACTCCTTCATTAGGTTTAGGTTTAGGTTTCGTTTTATTTATATGCCTCCCTATTCCCAGCGGGACTCAGGGCGGCGCACAAACCCAAGGGGGGAAAGGGAGACACAAAAAGTACAAATACAAGGCATTTAAAAAATAACCAACAGCCACACAGATCGAGAGGGGAAGGGAACTCATCAATCCCAGGCCTGCCGACACAGCTAGGTTTTAACGGCTTTTCGGAAGGCCTGGAGAGAGGTGAGGGTCCGAATCTCTGCGGGGAGTTCGTTCCAAAGGGCCGGAGCTGCCACAGAGAAGGCCCTCCCGCGGGTGGTAGCCAGATGGCATTGGCTGGTGGACGGAACCCGGAGGAGGCCAGCCCTGTGTGATCTAATGGGTCTTTGGGAGGTAATTGGCAGCAGGCGGTCTCTCTGTGTGTGGAGGAAAGAAGATATATTCACACTTACTCTAGGGCCCTTCTGACCTTGATGACCTGGTGTACCAGGAAAACCTCGAGCTCCCTGAAACAGAATGAGAAAATACACAATTATATAATGAAACAAGACACCTCTTCCTTTCAAGTCAGGCTACAGTCAAGTCCTCCTTCCTGTCCCCATAGTATATGTAGATCAGGAGTGTCAAAGTGGCAGCCCGTGGGCCAGATGCATTACGCACAGGCCACACCCACCCCAGCTCCGCCAAGGCAAAAGAGTCATGATACATCATGTGACACAATCAAGTTTGACACCTGTGGTACAGATGTTTCTACCACCTGGTATCCACAGTTGCAAGTTGCCAATAGTCATTTCAACCATTTTTAGGTTTTGCATTTAAGAAAGATATGCAGGGATAAATATGGTTCTCTCCACATCTTCTTAGTGGCTTCTTAACATAGCAATTAGGGACTGAATGCCTTAACCATGACATTTTTTAATTACCAAGGGCATTTGTGCAGCAAAGAATCTCCTCCATCCCTGGAAGTATATGTCAAATTACATACTGCATAATGTACAGAAGAAGCATTTAATAAAGATTTTCTGCTTCTTTTGACTATGTGTGGATGACAAGGAAATTCAAAATGGAGATGATAAGGGCAGAATTATTAAGTTCTCAGATGCAAGGATGATAATGTATAATCTATCACATTTTAACTTTCAGGATCCTGAAAGTGACACCAATTGAGGAAGGCCAGTCCAAATCTTTTTAATTAGGTTCTTTATGAGATGAAAATGGGAAAATATTAAATATTTGGTGCAAGTAGAGGTAACAAATTGAAGTATGAGGATTGAGATAAACACTGGAAAATATCGCATATGAATACTACAGTTACATATGCCCTGAAACTAAGAATTGAATAGAATAACAGAGTTGGAAGGGACCTTGAAGGTCTTCTAGTCCAACCCCCCTGCTTAGGCAGGAAACCCTACACCACTTCAGACAAATGGATATCCAACATCTTCTTAAAAACGTCCAGTGTTGGAGCATTTACAACTTCTGGAGGCCAGTTGTTCCATTGATTAATTGTTCTGCCAGGAAATTTCTCCTTAGTTCTAAGTTGCTTCTCTCCTTGATTAGTTTCCACCCATTGCTTCTTGTCCTACCCTCAGGTGCTTTGGAGAATTATAGAAAAATTGAATGATGGGAGAAGTTTTGAGGTACTTGGCAAAGGAGAAAAAGAAAGAGGCTCACAGATAAAATAAAGAAGGGAGGCAACCAACTTTAAAAGGTAAATAAACAGGCATTTGTAGAAGCCACAAATTAACATTCTGGCATTAGTACAATGCACACCTGAGTTTTCTACATTACAAAAATCTTAGCTTCGGGATGCAAAATTATATCCAAATTTCACTGCTTTTGCTTAAATTAAAAAAAAAACTTTGAAAAGCTTCAAAGGAAGTAACAGATGATAATCTCAAAAAAGAGGGTGGGGTGAAATTGCAGAACTTGTTCTACAATATCCCGTGAAAGCTTTTCTGTTCCTACAGAGTTGAACATATTTTCTTCAAGAGTGTGGGGGAAAGTACCATTTAGTAAGTGGGGATCTTTTCTCTCCTGTGATCTGATCAGAAAGCAACTAAAAACAATACCCAAACTGCTTGATTTTAAGTGTCTTAGCTTTTCTGTTCATTTTTCTCCAGGGCAGATCATTCACCAGATATGCTGACTTCCAAAACTTGCCAGAAACCCAGTCTATCTTTTACAGGTCTTTGAAATGGCTGGAGATTAATGATCAGTCATTACCATCAAAAATATTTGCATCTTGTAATGTTTACTTATTTGTCCAAGTTTTCAAAGGATTTTGTTATCTGAGGGTTTTTTTTCCTTTTAATTTATCTTTATTAATAAATAAAATAAATTGTGAAGGACATCATGAAAAAAAATGTGAGTTATCAGGGCCTTGGAGTTTTTATACTTAGCAGTAATATAAGTTGAGCTGTTGTTGGGAGGGACCTTGGAGATCTTGTAGTCCAACCTCTGCTCAAGCAGGAAAACCTATATCATTTCAGACAAATGGTTCTCCAATATTTTCTTTAAAACCTCCAATGTTGGATCACTCACAACTTCTGGAGGCAAGATATTCCACTGGTTAATTTTTCTCACTGTTGGGAAATTTCTCCTTATTTCTAGGTTGGTAGTATCCTTGGTTAGTTTCCATCCATTGCTTCTTGTCTTGCCTTCAGGTGCTTTGAAAAATAGGTTGACAACCCTCCATTCTTTGATTAGATATTGGAATATTGTTATCAGGTCACCCCTAGTTCTTCTTTTCATTAAACTAGACATTCCCAATTCCAACAACTGTTCTTCATATGTTTTAGCCTCCAGTCTCCTCATCAATTTTGTTGCTCTTCTCTGAACTCTTTCTAGAGTCGCAACATCTTTTTTTTTATATTGTGGTGACCAAAACTGGATGCAATATTCCAAATCTTACCAAGGCATTATAAAGTGATACTGACACGTGATATTGATTTCATCCTTCTGTTAATGTAGCCTGCATTGGGGGGGGGAGGTTGGGGGGGCAGCTGCAACACACTGTTGACTTATATTTTTAAATGGTTGTTCACTAGGATTCCAAGATCCTTCTTGCAATTACTACTACTACGGAGACAGGTACTATCTATTCTTTATATAGCAGGAAAGCCGCTTATATGCAACCTGGGGCTATTTATGTGAGACTCCTAACTCAACAATGTAGAACTGTCTGCACAACATTATGGGCATCCTTAGTGATTTTTAAGGCCAATTTTAAGCATTTATCATTCAATTCTGAAATTTAAATCCACATGCAAAACAATGGAAGAAAATGTGCCACTGTGGTTTTGCCTGATTGGTCAGGAAATAAATATACATCCTTATAACCAATAAAGCTTTGGAATTTGTCCTGTCTATTATGCATAGTTTTCTAAGTTTTCTTGGAAAACAATCCATTTTTGAACCAGCAATCGTAAAACAGAATTTCCTCTAAAACCTTTATATCATAGGGTTCTTTCAAAAGTGCTACTGTGTTGTATTTCACGGGATAACAGATCATATGCGGTATTTACTTTGAATGGAAGAGAATAATAATTTTGCATTGACTGTTCAGTAAGAGTAATGATAGAAGTTTCCTGACCAAATTGGCAAAGGGATACCTAGTGGCCATTTTTCTACTGGTTTGTTCTGAAATTTTTGTTCTTATGTTTTATGTTTTTGTTTTTGGGGGATCTGCTAACAAATATATTTTCTGTAATTTTGTTTAATGATAATACTTAGTATGATATTCTTTTTTTTCATGCTGATCAGAAATCAGCAATATAAATATTGATCCTTTTCACAGAAGATAGAGGAAACAGAGAAAACTTCTGGCTCATCCTGATTTAATTACAGGTTGAGCCCAACATTTCTGTTATTAAGTGAAACATTTGTTAAGTGAGTTTTGCCCCCTTTTATGATCTTTCTTCCCACAATTATTGAGTTAACAACATGGTTGCTAAGTGAATCTGGCTTCCCCATTGACTTTGCTTGTGAGAAGGTCACAAAAGAGGATCCCATGGCCCTGGGACAATGCAATGGTCATAAATATGTGTCAGTTGCCAAGCATCTGAATTTTGATCACATGACCATAGGGATGCTGCAATGGACGTAAGTGTGAAAAATGGCCATAAGACCCTTTTTTCAGTGCCATTATAACTTTGAACAAATGAACTGTTGTAAGTCGAAGGCTATAAGTCCTGTATTATTTAGCAACCATGACACATACCGATACTATCCACATGAAAATTCTTTGCCTATTTAGATGCATTTCCTGAGTGCATTGCATTAACATTCAGTTTGCAACTGAAACTCTATGGATATGGATGGAAAAACATGTGGTTTTTCACATTTAAGACCGTTAGTCAAGAAATATAGGTGAATATTTTTTTTTTCATTCTTATCTTCTATCCCCAGCTATCCTTCCTATGCTACAGTACAGTTTCCAAAGATAAAATCTCTTGCATGTTCTAAAAACCAGATAAGTTTAAGAAATTAAGCTAAGAGGATACAGGCCTTTTATTTATCTTTTTCCTGTCTCAAAAATGTACACCTCTTGATGACACATATACATTGTATAAGTGCAGTCTAGGATCCTTTACAGATTTTATTCCAACTCTAAATGTATAGTTTGTTCAGAACAATAATTAATTGTACATACTGGAGATCCTGGAAATCCAACTTCCCCAGGTTGCCCTGGTCTGCCAGATTCACCCTAAAAGAACAAAACAATAAAGTCATAAAACCACAAAATAAAAGCAATGGTGGATCTGATTGGGTTGCTGCTGCCAAGAAGGGAGGGAGTTGGTTACATGTTGTGGTTTTTAATGTTGTAAGTCACCTGGAGTCACCTTGTGTGAGTTAGGCACCCAAAAATTTGTTTAGTAAATAAATGCATAGAGTTCTAATATCTTGCACATCAGAGAGTTTCTTTTCTCTGAAACATGTTATTGTCATTCAGGCTGAAGGCGTGAGAAAGTCTTGAAAGTTTATTTTTTCAAAACTAATGCATTTTGAATATTGTACCAATATATATGTTACACATATACATATGTGTAACTGTTACCAACCAAGGTTTCTGCTAACCTACATGTAACACTCCAGTCATTTATAATAAGTGTACCTATCTTTTCTTTGAAATTGTCACATCTGCAATAGCAGGTAAGTTGAGGTTCCAAGAAACAATGAAGTTCTATTAGAATGTAGCAACTAATGAAGGCTGTTTCACTATGAAATGGTTGGTTGTAGTAAAAACTAACAGCAGATTAAACTTCGTAGTACTATATAAGATATATACTGTGCATAGCATAACAGGAACTAAATATCGACATTCAGTGTTATACAAAAGAGACTTTGCACCCCCAGGAATGACTTCCACTGTCATAAAGCACAATTTTATTTTACTGAAAACCCACTATCTATAATAGTGGCACATATCACATTATACCAAAGCATAATAGTTTTCAAAGTTGAGTTACAATGGATTGTGAGAAATGGCTCAAAATCAGGCACCTTATCATGCAGGAGCAGATACACTTTTTACTAATACAAAATCTATGTTGGATCAAGCCCACTGTATTCATGCAACTAAGGATAAGTCAATATTCCATATTTTAATGGACCGTTGCATATATGTGAAAATGGCTGCAGTATTATTTAGCCATTAATGTCAGTGATCAGTGTAAAATAAAATAAAAATAATTTCTTCCCCATTTAGGGAGGGAACATTTAGTATTGAAAATGTTCAATTTAGTACTGAAACTAGATCAAAATTTAGTTGCATCACATTATTATATGGTTGACTATGCTGCCTTTCCTCAATCTAATATCCTCTGGACATCTTAGGAACAAATTCCCATAATTTTGAGCCCATAGAAGTTGAATCTCAACATACATGGAAGTTAGCAAGTGAAGGAAGGGGATATATTTTTTTAACATAAATGCTTCCTTTATTATTAAAATAGAGAAGTGAAAAACAGGTGACTGCCCCCCTCTAGAATTTCCTGACCAAAGAAGTTTCTTTTGCTAGTGTTTAAGATCCTTTCAACAAATGGAACAGAATCTTATTTTATTTTAAAAAAATGTTTTATGGGTGACAGTTGCCTTGACATAAGTTTCCTTGCTCTGCTAAATAAACTTCTGATTTTAAGAATGTTTCCTGATGATTATTATGTAGCATGCCTAGCAGCATTACTGTTGGGAACTTTTTTTTCAAAACTTACATCTTCACCAGGCTTTCCTGGAGGACCTTCTGGGCCACGAACACCAGGTGAGCCCTAGTATAGAAAAGATACACATTTACAGTTACATTAAGAAGTTTAATGACATTTTAAAATGCTTAATGCAAAAAAAAAAAAAACAACCTAAAATGAAGCCATCAAAATTGTATACAGCTATTTTGATAAGAAATTTGTTTCCCAGACTGATCAACATAACTTCTGAAAAAATTGTGACGTACCACAACTTATAAATCTCTGTTACATTATTTCCCCACCACCAGGTAGTATCTGAATAATTGACCTTACCATGGGTCCTGGGTCACCAACTTCACCTGGAGCACCTGGGGGGCCAATAGGACCCTAAAATATAGATAGATGATAGATAGATAGATAGATAGATAGATAGATAGATAGATAGATAGATAGATAGATAGGTAGGTAGGTAGGTAGGTAGGTAGGTAGGTAGGTAGGTAGGTAGGTAGGTAGATGGATGATAGATAGATAGATAGATAGATAGATAGATAGATAGATAGATAGATAGATAGATAGATAGATAAATGCATATATATTAGAAATGAGGCAAATCAGGACAATGATGTAGCCTATCAATTAATGAAAACAATCCACGAAAATGAATGTAATATAAGAATTAAGATAGCCTAGGTCCAGAATTTTATTTTCCATAATCCTATTTTCTTAATTTGTAATTTTTTAAAAAAATAATTACATTCTTTTATCATCTCTGAAGCTTGTGAGACAAAAGAAACTGAAATTGAACCCAACCAAAAGAAGTTAACTTTTGTTCAAGATTCTTTGAGGTTTTCAGCCATGACTCTTGATGCAATGGTACTACCCCTAAAAAAGCAGCTCATCGGGAAATTTTCTGAGATTCCTGGCCAATGGGCAATTTAGAGGCTATGGCTGGTTGATTGGGGGTAAGGAATATTGTTTTGCTCCAGTTCTATCTGGAATTCAAAGAGGACTAATACCCTCAGTATTTACTTCTGTGGACTTGACTACCACAATGTGCTCTGCATGGGACTTCAAAAACTCCCTGGAAGTTTCACTTAGTCCTGAATGCAACATTCCATTGTTAGCTGGTACAGATTGACATGAATTGTGACACCTATTTTCTAAACCCTAACTCTCTGCTGATCCTTTCCCATATCCCTCTTAATGTGCTGGATTTAACTTTTAAAAGGCAAATGGCTTGGCACCAAGGTCTGAATGGCTTTTTCTTCTCCAACCTGTTTCAACCTGTTCAACTGATATACAGTATCTAAAGAGAGCCTCCTTTCTATGACATAAGAAGGCAGAGGCATATAGGTGCTGCTGTTGCTATGCCTGTGTTTCGGAACAGCCTCCTTCCAGAAGTATGATTAGCTTCTCCTTTGTTGGTTTTCTTTAAGTTATTAAAAAGTGAATTGTTCCAGGGAGCATTTAGGGAATGAAATCTCACTAACAACTGTTTGATCTTGTAACTATGTATGTCCATTACTGCTGACTACTTATATTCATTTTCTTTTCATTCATCCATTCATCCATTCATCCATTCATCCATTCATCCATTCATCCATTCATCCATTCATCCATTCATCCATTCATCCATTCATCCATTCGTCCATTCGTCCATTCGTCCATTCGTCCATCCATCCATCCATCCATCCATCTATCCATCCATCCATTCATTCTTGCATGGCCATCCATCTCACCAGGTAATACTAGACAGCAAACAATTAAAAATAAAAACAATGACAATAATGCAAACATTTAAATACATAGGAGGAGAAAGGTGTGTTGGATATGTTTGCGGTTCTTGAGGCATTTGAAAAAGAAAAGCATAAACAAACTAACTAAGAAATAAATAAATGCAAGACTACACCTCACATCACAACTTGGAAACAGTCCCTGGACAGACTTGGGTTTTTACTGTGTATTATAGATATAACTTTGTAATCAATTTGTTTTGTTTTTATTTTTGTCTTGCTTGCAGAGCTAAAGGGTCTCTAAGAGTGCAGCAGACATAAATAAATACATAAAGAGGGCAGACATAAGCCAGGGGGGTAAATAATGAAAAAAATGTATGATAATATTATACAAATTTTGTGACTTACTGTATGTACTTGGGTCACACATCATGACATCAATATTCAATTTTGGTATCATCACTGTACACTATATATTATGAATGCCATTGATGGCACGACATATATACTATTTAGAAAAATTAGAACAAGGAGCAAACCTGTAACTCACCATCTCTTTTGTACTTGTCATGCAAGCTTTATGGAAAGTAAACTTTCTATTTGCAGTGCTGCTGCTAAGCAGAGATATGAACTACCTCTGCTTTAGAGCAAGCAAGAGTTGTGAGTACATCTGCTTCAAGATAAACTATGGATAATGTTAACTGTGGTTTTATTCCTGAAATTAGCCAGCTTAAACCTACATTGTGAGTTGTAAAGCTGGTTTATTTCAACAACTTTTAAGATAACTCGTGCATATTTCTTAAACTGTGAAGAAGAACAAAATGTAAACAAATGATTTCAGGCGCCACTTTGCAAAATGAGAAGACATGGAACGTATAAACTCAAAAATATTCCCTAATGGTAAATATAATTCAGCCTACTCGAATATGGCATCATCAAACACATCCACTTTAACCTCCATTATCCACAAGTCAGCATGACCTGTATGTCTGGAGGGCACCAAATATAGTCAGTATATT
Source organism: Thamnophis elegans (assembly GCF_009769535.1). Taxonomy (NCBI): domain Eukaryota; kingdom Metazoa; phylum Chordata; class Lepidosauria; order Squamata; family Natricidae; genus Thamnophis; species Thamnophis elegans. The sequence continues at coordinate 15,480,159 of NC_045541.1, read as the reverse complement.
ATAATTTTAATTACATGCAAATATTTTGGAAACAAGCTACTTACTTGTTTCCCGTGATTACCCGGAGCTCCTCTTGGACCCACCGGCCCCTAGGAAGAAGGACATATATGCTTATTAATCAAATGAGAACTAGGGCAGAAAACCAACATGTAGGCATCATGCTGTCAAAAGAAGTTTAAAAAGACAACATGCAAAGAAAATTATGAAAGTTATGAAAATTATTTTCTCTCATATAAAGCACATTCAAGTCCCCTGTATAAAAATAAATATTGTTTGTTATCATACTGCATTATAACCTCTCTTACTGTTCTCCAGTTGATTACATTTATTTAATTCCAATAGCCAGTATCTAGTCTATTATTACTATTATGTTTAATATTTTCTTGTTTCACAAATTTCATACATTATGGAGTATAGCCTCTAAAAACAGTAAAGTGGTTTTTTCCACATAAAATACCTGAACTTTTATAGTGCCAGAAAATACATATACAATTTCTTTCTTAGGTTTGGATTTACATATCTAACAAACAAAACCTTAAATATTTTCCCTGTGTTGTTTCTATTCATATATAAGGCAAATCTCAACTGGGTTGTTAACATTTAGAGATTCTTGAGTTTATTATGCAGCTCATACTTAAAGTGAGTCAATCTGATTCTTATTTCTTAAAATAATGACTAGGAATATGTATATCCTTTTAATTAGGCAATGTTTTTATATTACTAACAACATACTTTACTATTAAAATTATATTGTATTTGCATATTTGTATATGTGTTTTTGCAGTTTAATATTGAAATGGGCTCTTGAAAAGATACAAATGAATTGGACTAGAATGAACATTGACTTCTTGATCCCTCTCAAAAGTGGACAGTCTACAGCCAGGTAGTTAAAAGTTGATTGTTCTCAAATAGCAAAATGTGAAAGTTAGGTAATGTGATTTTACCTTAAAAAATTGGCATAAAGATTTCCAAATTTTCCTTTAAATTGTTCTCAAGGTTGCTTCTTCAGGGGCAAAAATTCATTTTATAAAAAATGTGCAACCCCTTAAATTAAAAAACATTGTCCATCTTTCATTTTTCTAGAATTCACTAGATATTTAGTATTTTGTCCTTAATCTTTTGGCCTATAAATTCTGACTTTAAATTTCAATCCCAATATCTAAATCTATGAAAGCTGCTGCAATGGGGAGAGCAAACATAATCCATTTACCACACATAGAGCACAGAATAATTGACAAATTGCTTTACAGAATGAAAAGTTTAGAAAAGCATTTAACAGGATAACAGAATATTAGAGTTGGAAGGGATCTTGGAGGTCTTCTAGTCCAATCCCCTGCTCAAGAAGAAGACCCTATAGTGTTCCAATCCAAACTGGCTATCCAATTGCTTCTTAAAAGCCTCCAGTGATGGAGCATCACAACTTTGGAAGACAAGGCATTCCACTGGTTAATTGTTCTCACCATTAGGAAATTTTTCTTAGTTCTAGGTTGCTTCTTTCTTTGATTAGTTTCCATCCATTGTTTCTTGTATTGTCTTCTGGTGCTTTGGAAAATAGATAGACCCCCTCTTCTTTGTGGCAGCCCCCCAAATATTAGAACACTACTATAGCTCTGATATCAGTTTATTTGATTAATATTTGAGGAAATATTAATTCCTTCTCAATAGATACTTAAAAATATCCCGAGGACCATAGAATAATGGGGTGGCATTACATAGAGCTAGACAACATATCTCTTCAGAATTTACTTTTTGATCTGTGGTCTAGTCTTGTCTATATATATGCAACTCCATTTTTGTGGGAAACAATGCCAATTAAAGTCAACATTACCTTGAGAAAAGTTTATCTTCTCATGCTTCACAGAGCAGATTTTTCCAATATATGTCTATTTAAAAGCCTCCTACAAGAAGAATTGTGGCCATTTGGGGTGCAAAAATAGAATAACTGAGAATATACTTCAAACTTGCTTTATCTACTATGTACATATTATGTATATCACACCACTGTTCATAGAGTTCCCAGATCACCCCAGGCATTTTATACATCTCCCCTATTGTTTGACAAGTACTCCACCACAATGTATAAAGCTGTGAACAGAATTTACTGTGCTATAAGATCCATCCAGTTCCACCTTCATTTTTTCAGTATTTATTTCATAATACATTTCATTAATCAATTCATATCCTTACCACTGGACCAGGCATCATCATGTGTGCAAAGGCATCATCTTGTCCTGCCATCTGAGAGGTAAATGGCTGTAAACAGAAGAAGTTCCATTATTCAAGAAATGTATGAAAGGCATTTTTGCTCCCCTCATCAGAGAATTGCAATGATGAATTCAAAAGTGATTGAATTGTGTATTGACGTTCATTTGTGGGCCTTGTCTTTAAAAACATGAGAAAATTTACACTTCACCTTCTTTGAGGCATATTACAAAATGAATAAACAATACATGTTGTTAAAAATTTTATTCTTTAAAAAAAAATAGCTTTACATTATGGAAGAAAAAACAGAAGTGCCTCAATGTTATGACTGGATAGGGAAATCCTTGTTCATATCTACCACTTTTCTCTCCTCAATATTTCAGTCAAGTTCAACTGTGTAAACTATATTTACTGTAATGTTTGAGTATTTATATCACAAGTTGATAAATATTTGTCAGCCAAGGGCCATACTTCTCTAGGGATATTTTAGCTTCAGGACACAGTAACAATTATGAAGAAGCCAGGGCACATTAGCCAAAATGTTTCATTGTATTGTGTTTTTGATATTTAAGGACAGTTTAAACCTAAAATGTACCAAAAAAAAGTTTGTTACATTTCTCTGTGGTTCTCTGTGGTTCAGATTCTTGGCTATGGCATGTCCATCTAGTTATTAAATTGTTTTTATCAACACATTTTAATAGTCCTTGTAGAGAAACACAAGTTTTGTTATAGTTGAATATATATTTGCTTTATGTTTTTCCTTAAGGTTAATTTCCAAAATTCAGTAATCATTTGAATTCAGCTCTGAATTTTCCATAGCACAGACTACTTTTTATTTCCAAAGATGTGCCATATTTAATCAAACAAAACACATTATCTTTTCATACAGGTTTGAGGGTCAGTAGTTTGAGAAATTAGCAAAATTAAATTATCCCAGGTCTGAAACAAATTACCTGCCCCATAAGGATTATTGTGTTCTCTTTCAAATAGTGATAAAAAATAAGGAATGTTTTATAATTAAATCCATAATAACCAAATTTTCTGCAAACCACAAAAGCCCAAATTAAATATCAATTTAAGCACATATTTGAAACTGATCAAGCAAACAAAATAGTCTTTGTCTTGCATGACTCCTAATATTTTATGCTTCTTTTTTGTTGATCTAATTCTCTGAAAATGTCACAAGTAAATTGGGTATCACTGAAAGACATAAGTCCTCCTAAGCATTATGAATAACAGTTATAAATTTTACAGTCACAGGGAAACAACCCAGGGGTGGGCTTCAAAAATTTTAGCAAGGGGTTCTCTGCCCGGTTGTGGGTGGGTGTGGCCATGGTGGGTGTGGCCTAATTGACCTTCTGCACCACAGGGGGGGGGGGGCATTTTTGCCCTACCCGGGCTCTGGAGACTTTCCTCGGGCCTCCGAGAGTACAAAAACATCTTCCCCAGGTTCCAGAGGCCCTCTGAAAGCCGGAAATAGGCCCATTTTCAGCCTTCCTGAATTTTGAGTAGGGCCATTTTTTGCCCTCCCCGAGCCTCCGCGCTCGCCCTGCACTTATCTGCATCCAAAATGGACCACATGGGGACTCCTTGGAGGGGAGGAGCCAGCCAAGAATGGGATTTGGGGGTTCTCCCAAATCTTGGCTAGAGGTTCTCTCGAATCCCTGCGAACTCCCAGCAGCCCACACCTGAAACAACCCTGCAGCCCCAAAGATTATTTTCTTCCAAAGCATTTGAGAGGGCAGGAATATTTCTGCTATCCTTTTTTGCATCTAAGATCCATGGGCTTGTTGAGGTTCAAATTGCCCAAAACTATACAGAAAGATTGTAATCAGTGGCAGTGGCAATACTACAGAGGTAGTAATAGTTATAAAAATCCCTAGTGACAGTTGTAAATTTTGGGAACCGCCACTCTCCTCTGAAATCTCACACAGAGGAAAGAGAAAATATAAATTTCTATTGATGTGCATGGATTGTGAGAAAGAGATAACCCTCTCAAGAATCATAAAGGTGCAGTATAATTAATAGTAATCTGATGGCAGTCCATAGGAAATCATCACTATTTTATCACATGTCTACAGCAGTGCATAGTGTGTGTGACTTCCAAAAGATTTCAATATACCCTTCAACAAATCCAAAAGTTGAGTTCACACTGTGATTTTTTTTGTGACAGAAGGTGGAAAATGATACTTACATAACATGATTTTATTGAAGTTTGAAGTTTAATAACATTTGTATGCCGCTCAATCCCGTAGGACTCCTGGCGGCTTATTAATTATACCAGGTCTAATTTTATTAAATATGTCACAAAATTTGGAGTGCAGTTCATGAAATGTTATCCCTAAAGTCTTGCAGTTCAGCAAAGGGTAAGGATGGTGTGATACACACAGCCTCCCATTAGGAGAGTATGTGAAAATGCTCCAAATTGAAAACATTTTCAGGTTGACATGGCCTGTCCACAGTGGTTTTGAGTTCAAGAAAAGTTTATTTTCAGAACTCTGGAAGAGTTTCAAATTCAAGCAGTTCTCAACTTATGACCGGCTGCTTACCAACTGTTTAAAAGTTGTGACAGACCCCTAAAAAAGGGACTTATGACTTGGATTCAAAGTTACATCACCCACCCTAGTGTTGTCACATGTCTGTATTTTGGGCACTCAGCCACTGGCCAACATTGATGGTCCTTTGCAGCATCCCAATCATGTGACTGCCATTTATGTTACTTTTGCCAGAAATCTGTATTTACTTCCAGTTTCTGGCAAAAAAAAAAAAAAAAAATTGCATAGCGAACAATGGGTTTGCTTAATGACCACAGTATTTTTTTAACAACTGCGGTGTTTGCTTAGTGACTACAACGTTTGCTTAACAATTGCAGCCTTCACTTTACAACCGCCGTGCTTAACAATCACTGCAAAAAAAAAGGATTGCAAAATCAGCCACAGTCTCCTGGTAACCTCCATAATGATTGTCATGACTGACGAGCGTATTTGTGGACTCAGTGATGGTCATTAGTCGAGGATTATCTGCAACCACTACCAGTAAGTTCAAACCATCCATTCTGAACAGGAACTTTTCAGATGCGAAGCCTTTTGTACATTGTGACAAACTAACCAATTACATTTTAACTTGATACGCTTGCAAACCAGTTTGCTTTCTAATTCCCATCCGGTCACATGGGCAGCAAGCCACTCCCATCCGGTCACATGGGCGGCAAGCCACTCCCATCCGGTCACATGGGTAGCAAGCCACTCCCATCCGGTCATGTGGGTGGCAAGCCACTCCCATCCAGTCACATGGGCAGCAAGCCACTCCCATCCGGTCACATGGGCGGCAAGCCACTCCAATCCGGTCACATGGGCAGCAAGCCACTCCCATCCGGTCACATGGGTGGCAAGCCACTCCCATCCGGTCACATGGGTGGCAAGCCACTCCCATCCGGTCACATGGGTGGCAAGCCACTCCCATCCGGTCACATGGGTGGCAAGCCACTCCCATCCGGTCACATGGGTAGCAAGCCACTCCCACAAAGGAGGCCACACCCACAGAGTAGGTTCGAACAATTTTTGAAACCCACCCCTGGTACTCCATTATTGTTCAGTTTATTCTTCCCACAACACGGACATGTAAGAAATGGGGTTAATTACTACTGTCACTCACTCTGCCTATGCCGTCTGGTCCTGTGGATGGTTGTCCAGGAGGTCCAGGGTCACCAGGTTGTCCAGGTACACCAGGTTCCCCATCTATTCCTGCAGGGCCACGGGCACCCTAAAAGGAGATTGGATATAAAGTGCATTTAAAGAAAGCACACATATCCCCTCGAGTAGACAGTGTATAAATCATTTCAATTATTAGGCCCAACAACTGATGCATCCACAAACTTACTTCCACAATTACAGTGTTCCAATGGACTTTGAACTACATTAAATTACCAATAGTCTTTACATAGGACCTGAATGAAATCTCACATGACAAATTAATCTAGGGCTGTCAAACTGGTAGCCCAGGAGCGAAATGCATCACATGCAGGCCACGCCCACCCCAGCTCCATGAAGGGGGGAAACGTTGCAATATATCACATGGCGGCAACATGATGCCGCAGGTTTGACACCCGTGAACTAACAGATCTCATGAAGAAAAATGGAATGGAATCGGCACCGTACTTACTGCAAAGTAATACATTTTAAAATAACAAAACCCTGAATGAATGATTTCGTTAATTTAACTCTCACATTTTTCTCCCAGAAGAATAATAAATCTGGGGAGTGACATTTTTTTATCAGCTGTGTTTTGTCCAATGCAAATCCTTGACCTTTCACGGAGAAAAAAAAATCTTGGAACGGATTATATCATATGTTAAAACTGCAGTAAATTAATATTTATACCAGGAAATTAATTTTGTGGATTTCAGATATTTACTTAACAAAGGCAAAACTGCATATTTTGCATCTCCACAAGGTTTAAATCCAAACAGGCATGCACAAAAGCAGCTTTTATTTCCATTTATGCAGGCATAAATTCAGAGAAATATCTCAAAGTCTATGGATACCATTCCAGATTTATATTGGCAGAGAGTAGGGAGCAAGAATGTATATTAAAAGTAGAACAGGCTGTTTAGAAGACAGCTGGAAAAATCGCAAAATAATTAATGCAAATATTTCATAAATCTGGAATAAAACCTGAAGTATCTTGGTAACCTAATATATTCTGCAGCCCCTTCTATTTATGCACTGCTCTACCGCTTTGAAAATGAATGAATAAAGTTGATAGCTGAATAAAGCAGGTCAAGGAAAGAGTACCTTCGAGACCGCCTACTGCCACATACTTCCCAGCGGCCAGTAAGATCCCACAGGTTGGGCCTCCTTCAGATGCCGTCAGCCAGACAGTGTCGGCTGGCGGGGCCCCGGAGGACAGCCTTCTCTGTGGCTGCTCCGACTCTTTGGAATCAGCTACCCCCAGAGATCCGGACCATACCCACTCTCATGACCTTCAGGAAAGCTGTAAAAACTTGGCTGTTCCAGCAGGCCTGGGGCTGTTGACCTCACTGTTGAGGTCCAGCCCCAATTAGAATGAATTTATGAGGTCTTGCTATTTTAAACCGTTTTCTTTTGTTAGGTGTTCGTTTATGTGTCTTTTTTTTTTCTCTTTATTTTTGTAAGCCGCCCGGAGTCGTTCGGGATTGGGCGGCATATAAATGTGGTTAATTATATTAAATTAAATTAAATTATCTAAGTGCTACTTGTTTTAATACTCACGCAAATAATGTGAGGAGGGAAATGATTAACCTGCCTTTTATCAAATTATTTCGTAAAAGTTGCAGATTAAGGGATTTCGGTGGGAAATCAGGAAAAGTGAGTTATCATAAAAAAAACTTGGCTTCAAGCTAGCTTTACAGCAGCTTTACTGGGCTTTTAACTAAGCTAGTGTGAGGTAAAACATCTGAGTTTCTCTTAGGGAAACTGGGAGTTTTAAAATTCAGAAGTTTAAAAGTCATAATACCCATTCCTGAAATTTTCCATGTTGGACCCACCACCTTGGAACTTTGAGTAGGTCTAATGAAGCATGCATCGTGCCCCCCTTCCCCCAGCCAAGTCTATCCCATATTTTTATTCCGTTAGGGTTGAGTGGAAGTTTTGGATTATTCTACCCAAGTAAAATCTGGTTTTAGGAGATCAGACTTTCACTCATTTCTGATTTTTTTTAAAAAAAATCTGCATGTAATTATAAAGATCATTCCTTTGTAACCTGCTTAACTGGTGTGTATAGTGTCTCTAAAACCTGCTTTTTTAAGTTAACATGTCAAGAGTTTTTAAACCTTCAGTCTTATGATTATTAATTTAAAATATGTAAGAATTTTCATCTTCTCGTATCAAGATGTCAAATCTTCTGAAATATTGGAGATGGGAAATTGGAGATGGGACCACTCCATTCTATACATTTACATCTTAGATACATCTATGGTTTCAGGTTAAAGGCCTATATGTTACTTCTTTAAATATTGGTGTTACATTGCAGCTTAAGGGTGGACATTATGCTGAGTACGTAAAATTGTACACCACAGTAAATGAGTAAAAATAGAAATAGCTACCCACAAAAATACTTAATCAAAATTCTAAGATCATCAATACAACTGAAGTGAAAACAGACATATTTTTTTTCAAAAAAAAGATGGCTCATGGCTCAATTGTTTGAGAAACTTATGAAGAGTTGGAAAATCAGTTAACTAAAGGTAAGCCATACTGGTCTCTTATGTAAATTATTTCCACAATTCAAGGCAATTTATCAACAAGTATTTGCCAAAGAAAGCCACTAGATGGCGCTTCAACACACATACTCTTGTACTACCTCTTACTCAGTACTTAAATGTATTTGAGAAATATTTCAGCAATGGTAACATTGTCAAATCACTGGATTATTCATTCATATAAATTAATTCAATACACACACGTTTAATTCTCATTGATCTCTTAGAAATAGTGAGAATTATTATTATATTATTATGCAACCAAAATGGATATATTTCCCTAAATATATCAGCTCTTAATGCAGCTCTATAACAGAGTTCAAAAGTTAGCAACGTGGTACCTTTCAGATATTATGAATCATTGGCCAAAATTGATTAGATTAAATTGCCTACTCCTGCTAAAAATCTAGTAAATGTAAGTCGAGTTATCAAATCAATCAGCCTGCTATATTTGACAGCAGTACATCGCTATAAATGACTGGCAGTGATACAAGTGTTGCATAGTCATATTTGCTGCATCTTTTTAGAAGGAAGCTTCAGTAAACCTCAGTAGCTCCTATCCCAAGTTCTCAAGCAACCTCCTCCTTTCATCCTAATGAAAAAGATGTGATATCAGGTAGGATAGGGCTTCTACAGAAATGGGAATTTCAAGAGGTATGACTTGCCTGAAAAGCTACATTGGTTAAAACGTTTTCTTCTTTCCGAGTTAAAGTCTTTTCCTCATCTTCTCCCTCTTTGCAAGCATTATAAATTCCCTCCTAATCATAGGTTCACTGAAGACTTCTCTCAAATTCCATGTTTCATATTTCAACACAAGGGTTGAATCCCATCTGGGATTGTCCTTGGAGGTAGCACTGAAGACACTGTCGCATTAATCTATTTAACCAGATGGAGCCCTGTTATAGCCCTCCTGTTCTATCGATTTTGAGTTTAACATGCAAGTATTGCAGGTTTCGCCTGCTGCTATTGCCAGTTCGCTCAGGGGCGCTCTGTGTGTGCGCGCGCATGCACAGTACTAAAAAAATGCAAAAAACAAAATGGCAGTGTCTATAGCACCGCCAAGAGAACCGGTTCAGGGGCATAGCAGACCAAGTTACTACCTACTTGGCCAAACCAGTCCGAACCGGTAGGAACCCACCTCTGAAGCATCGATAACCAGATCTTTCCCCACAGCCGTGCTGTGATATCAGTAAAGATGTGGTCTTTTTTATTTACAGGGCAACTTAACTACATGGAGAATATATAGTGCCCTCATTGTATATGTGACCATACACTGCAAGACTGTGTGTGGAAGGCTTCACATGGGCAACTGTACATGACAAGACTTCTATAGAACAATATGCATGTGAATGGCCATATCTTTGCTGAAGGGAGATTCTGCTTCCTACTACTCAAATAATAATCTATGGAGATTCTCTGTCATCCAGGTCATGGTTGTCCGAAAGGTGCTTTTTCAAGAGGCAACTAGACTTTCTGGTTTTTCTTTGAAGACATTTCACTTCTCATCCAAGAAGCTTCTCATCTTCATCTGAAGAAACTTCTTGGATGAGAAGTGAAACATCTTCAAAGAAAAACCAGAAAGTCCAATTGCCTCTTGGAAAAGCACCTTTGGGACACTCAGGTAGTAGTTTTACACCTATTTGTCTTATTAGAACATGACTGTATAAAGTAATAAAATGCATTTATCTTCGTCTGTCTGTTTTCATGATATTGGTATGACTCTTAAAATTCTAAGTAGTTTGGAGGCTAAAAACTGAAAGGAATGCCTCATCTCATTTCACTTGTGGCTCTTATCTCGATGCCATTAATCGGAAAGATACAAGAGGGGTTTTCTTTTTCTCTTTGATGGCCATAACTTCAGAGCTTTCAAAGAAATATTTCACTATTGTAGGCCTTTTCATGCTCAGTCAAAGTATGTTTGTATCAGTGGTGGGATTCAAATAATTTAACAACCGGTTCTCTGCCCTAATGAACGGCTGGGTGGGCGTGGCTCAATGGTCATGTGATCATGTGGGCGTGGCCAACTCAACATCACTCGCGTCAATGGGCACTTCACCTTAGCAGTTACAATGTAATAAGGATTAACGGGAGAGGCAGTTTCTGGAAGCAGGGCAATAAAGATTAGGCTAGAAACAACTCCAGAATGTTTCCTTCCTGCCTTCCTTACAGGATTAGCCCTGTAAAGTGGAAAAAAACAAAAGGAGATTTTTTTTTCCAACAACCGGTTCTCTGGACTGCTTAAAAAAGTTAACAACCGGTTCTCCCGAATAGGTGCGGACTGGCTGAATCCCACCACTGGTTTGTATCTGTTTTTATACTAATTTGTTGGTTCCTAGCATTGAATTGCTCTGGTTTATACCTCTAAATTTATCGTTACGCTTAATCACTATTGTTCTCCTTTTATTGTGGAATTGGTGACTGAAACATTTATATACTTAAGTTTGAATTGGTGATTGGAAATTTTATATTTGCTATCCTTTTAAAAAGAAATCCAGAGCAGACTAAATTGCTATATATGGTATGATATGTTCTAACCAGGCAAGGGGTGAACGATACTTCATCTTTTGAAAAAAGAAATAGCAAGGATAAATAGTAAATGTCCTTTTCTGAGGGCTAATTATCAGAGGTTGATTTTTTTAAAAATCATTCACGGAATGTCAGAAGTTCAGAACTGTTTAATATATGACTCATTGTATGTGAAAGAATGCAAAGTCTGGGAGATAAAAATGAATCACAGAATGCAAGTGAGAGATTTGGAGGGAGCTAGAGGCTGAAGGACTCCCACATCCATCTCTTGTTGTCTGCTAAGAGCAGTGCATTTACACTTATTACAGTGCATTTACTATAATTCTGCCCACAGCCAGGAGTTTGATCCTGACCAGCTCAAGGCTGAATAGGCCTTCCATCCTTCCCAGATCAGTAAGATAAGGACCCAGATTGTTGGGGATAATATGCTGACATTGCAAACCACTTAGAGAGGACTGTAAAGCACTATGGGGCGGTATATAAGTGCTATTGCTATGAGTATTTATGATGTTTTCCTGAATCTAACACACATTCATATTTATGAACCAAACATTATAGAATGCAACCAAACTTTAATCATCTTGTCAGGGGTGGGTTCCTGGCTGCATTACTACCGGTTCGGCGCCGGAAAATGTTTGCATGCGCATTTGCACTTAAAACGGTCTGCGCATGTGAACAACATTAAAAGGGGGGGATTACATTTTTTCAATGAAGATTGTTCTGTGCATGTGCAGAACAGAAAATCAAGATGGCACAACCAAGGATAGAACCACTACAGTCATGTGTCCGGCCGAGTTACTACTTATTCAGCTGAATAAGTACCAAGAGGAACCTACCTCTGATCTTGTCTCTCAAACAGAAGCCAAACCAAGGTGGCTCTGACCCAAAAACATTTCCTCTCGGGCATCTGGGGAAGGAATAGCAATCTATTCCTATCAATAGATGGTGCAGTGGCTAGAATGCAGTACTGCAGGTTACTTCTGCTGACTGCTGGCTGACTGCAATTCAACAATTCAATTCTCACCACCTCAAGGTTGATTCAGCCTTCCATCCTTCTGAGGTTGTGATACAGTGACTCTGTAAACTACTTCGAGAGGACTGTAAAGCACTGTGAAGCAGTATATAAGTATACATGCTATTGCTAAGTGCTATTAAATTGTTCTCGGAAGAATGCTTTCCAACTCACCGGTCTTCCTTTGGGCCCTCGAGCTCCTCTTGGTCCTTGTGAACCTGGTGGTCCCTAAATCAATTATTAGAATAGTTATGGACATTTAATAAAATGGTGACAATAATACCACACATTTGAAATTAAACAATAAATGCATACATTTTGTTGCATACTTGATAAAGTACAATAGTCTTGGGGAAAAGTGACTCACAACTCATGCCCAAAGTTATGACTGTTGCGCCACCCTTGTTGTCACATGATCGCAAATAGGGAAGCTGGCAACCGGCTTGAATTATAGTAATTGCAACATCTTGCAATGCGCTCTACATGGGGCAGCCCTTGAAGAGCATTCGGAGACTTCAGCTCGTCCAGAATGCAGCCGCCCGAGCGATTGTGGGTGCACCTCGATACACCCACGTTACACCTATCCTCCGCGAGCTGCACTGGTTACCGATTGGTCTCCGGATACGCTTCAAGGTGCTAGTCGTCACTTATAAAGCCCTTCATGGTATTGGACCTGGGTACTTGAGAGACCGCCTGCTGCCAATTACCTCCCAAAGACCCATTAGATCACACAGATTAGGCCTCCTCCAGGTTCCGTCTACTAGCCAATGTCATCTGGCTACTACCCGGGGGAGGGCCTTCTCTGTGGCGGCTCCGGCCCTTTGGAACGAGCTCCCCGCAGAGATTCGGACCCTCACCTCTCTCCAGGCCTTCCAAAAAGCCGTTAAAACCTGGCTGTGTCGGCAGGCCTGGGGTCGATGAGTTCCCTTCCCCTCTCGAATCGTGTGGCTGTTGGTTGTTTTAAATTCCCTTGTACTTTTTGTTGTAGTTTTTGTGTTTCCCTTCCCCTCCTTGGGTTTGTGCGCAGTCCCACCGGGAATAGGGCGGCATATAAATAAAATGAACCTCGAACCTCGAACCTCTTGCAGTCAAGTGATCATGATTTGCAACCTTCCCAGCTGGCTTCCAACAAGCGAAGTGAATGGGGGCCCCACATCTGCTTAATCTGACTATGGGATTCACTTAATGACCAGATGATTCCCTTAATAACTGCAGTAAAAATGGACATAACATCAAATCTGGTTATGTGAATAACTCATTGAATGACTGCATTGCTTAGTGAGCAAATTCATGTTCCAATTGGATTTGTAAGTGGATGATTACCGTACCAGTAGTTTTTAAACTACTGTTTTTAAATTGTGTGATGAGAACTACTGCCCTCTGGGACTTACCGGTATTAAGGAACTAACAAGAAAACTGATAATTGCAAACAAATTAGCTCATCTTTCCCTGTTATATGGAGTGGGGAAAAAAAGAACTTCAGATCTTAGTCTCAGTCCATAAAAATGATCGCAAGGCTCCCAACAAGGTAGCCCGCACTATGCAAGGCAATAAGGTACCTTAGAATTTGCCGCTTGGCAAAGCCATTGATAAAGAAATCCACACCTATCTTCCTATAACTGGATTTTAATGTACAATTTCTCCCAAAGCCACAGATCCATCATTAAGTAATGGCAATAATCCTGCCAGGATTCCCCATCTCTCCACAATACTTCCTTTCCCATAGTACTAAAGAAAAAGTTAAGCTATCATTAAAAGTGATCACTGTTTCCTAGAAATATTAAGAAACTATTCACACTTCTCCAAAGTAGGGATTATACTTACAGGTTGTCCCTGCCGTCCTCGTATGCCTGTAACCTATTTTTTTTTTAAAAAAAAAAGACATAAGTGTTAATAGGACATAGTAATGATCGTGGCAAGCATATCGTCATTTTCTCATTGCTAATTTCTACTAAGGAAAAAAAAGGGAAAGAGAAATGTAAAACCTCTGATACGGACAATTGCTAGAGTTCATTTATTTGTCTATTTGTCTGTTTATTTAGCGTCTGTTGTTCTGTTTCATAAGCTCTTTACTCAAACATATGCAGACAATGAAGATAAACATGCATCACTGTCAGTTTCATGCTTTCAAAATGCTGTCAAGCAGCAATGGGTCTCACATTTTGCCACCACCAGTTCGCTGCGCACGCGTCTGCTTGCTTTGAGGCCCCATGTGCCCCTTTCGAGCCAAGGTGGTGCAGTGGTTAGGGTGCAGTACTGCAGCCACTTCAGCTAACTGCTAGCTGCAGTTCGGTGGTTCAAATCTCACCGGCTCAAGGTTGACTCAGCCTTCCATCCTTCCGAGGTGGGTAAAATGAGGACCCGGATTGTTGTTGGGGGCAATATGCTGACTCTGTAAACCGCTTAGAGAGGGCTGAAAGCCCTATGAAGCGGTATATAAGTCTAACTGCTATTGCTATTGCTATTCCATACATGCGCCTGGCTTTCCATGCATGTGTTTTGCTCGTGCGCACATCTTCTGCGCATGCACCCAGCCTCAAAAATGTGCCTAAATAGGATGGCATGGAGCTGGGACAGGTGGGGCAATGGGGGGGCCACCCGTGATTTCAGGTGAACCGGTCCGAATTGGCTGAATACCACCTCTGCTTTCAAGATAGTCTTCCTCTTCAGTGTTCCTGCTGTTTGTGTGCTTGTTGGGTTTTTGTTTTGTTTTTTAAAGTCGTACACCTACACCAATTTCCCAATATAATGCTGTAGATGTGCTATATATCACATACTCCTATAATCCTAGAACTCCCAATGGCCAAATCACTTGGTATTCTGGGAACTGGGAATAATTCTTTAATACTTATGGAAAGAACCATAATGGAAGAGGTTGCCACTAAATAAAAAGCCAAGATCAGTAAAAAAAAAAAAAAAAAATCATTTATTTCTTTCCTTTGATCATTACTCGCTTCATCAGCAAGAAGAGGTAAATAAGCAATTGTAATAAAAAATAAGGAAGGTCAAATGTTATGGATTAGCAATCCCCTCTCACTCTACACAAAGCCATGGGCTCTGGCAAATTATCAGCCTGTTGCTCTCAATCCATCCTGGGATTAATTCTATCTCTGACCTTTAGTATATTGTCAGTATCTTGAATTATTTCAAGCACATCTTTTTGTAGATTGCTTTAAAGAAAAGATAAAATCATTTCAAGGGCCAAAATATAAGCAGACAATGTACTGAAAAGACATATGAGCATGTATCATCTGGGATATATTTATGAAACAAATAAGAATTGTAGCTCCTTCCTATGTTTTTAGCAAGAGACAAACAAGTTTGGTTTGCTCCTCTGTAGAATGTGAAGGTTCTAAACAAAGGAGAGGATTTTTTTAAAAATACCAATGTGGATTTCTTTATTTCAAATCTCTACTTCTTTATTTCCCACCCCTTCCTGTCTAACTGGTACTACAGAATATGAAATTGATAACATCTCATACCAATTCTTCTGTCCCATAAAGGGAGTATAAGAATGTGGGCAAACCCTCCTAACTATGCAGTATCAATATTGTAAACAATACAGAAATAATTACGTAAATCTGTAATTGATTTGAAGGGAAGGAAGAGGGAGAGGGGAGGATAGGATAGGATAGGATAGGATAGGATAGGATAGGATAGAGGAGAGGAGAGGAGAGGAGAGGAGAAGAGAAGAGAAGAGAAGAGAAGAGAAGAGAAGAGAAGAGAAGAGAAGAGAAGAGAAGAGAAATATGGTGGTTAAGGTACTGGTCTAGAAACTGGTAGACCGTGAGTTCTAGTCTTGGCTTAAGCATGAAAACAGCTGGATGACTTTGGACCAATCCCTTTCTCTCAGCCCAACCAAATTCACAGGGTTATTGTTGTGGGGAAAACAAGAGGAGAAAAGACTGTTAGATACATTCACTAACTTGAGTTATTTATTTATTTTTTAAATGAAGGTGGGATAAAAATTAAATAAAAAAAATATTGTATGAACTCTATTTTGGATCAATAACTAAAAGAGAAATAGCATTTACCTAATGTGGCCTAGTTGGCGTCCTGCGCCGGGCGGGGGCATTTTCACCTTCCTCAGGTTTCTTCAAGCTTCTGAGAGGATGAAAACTGCCCACCCCAGGCTCCGGAGGCCCTCCTGGAACTTCCAGGAGGCCCGTTTTTCTCCCTTCCTGAGCCTCCACATGGGCCCTGAACTTATCCTCCAAAACGGGCCATGGGAGACTCCTGGGAAAGAAGGGGTGGGAGGGGCCCGCCATAAGTGGGATTTGGAGGTTCTCCGAACCAGCCATAACGTTAGCTACAGGTTCTCATGTAGCAGCCCACCCGTGAGTACATCATCATAATCAGTGGTGGGTTTCAAAAAATTTTCGAACCTACTCTGTGGGTGTGGCCTCCTTTGTGGGAGTGGCTTGCCGGCCATGTGACTTGGTGGGAGTGGCTTGCCGGCCATGGGTTTTCTTTCTTTCTCTCTCTCTCCTTCCTTTTGTCTCTCTGTCCCTTTTTCCTTTTTTTCCTTTCATCTCTCTCTCACTTTTTCTTTCTTTCTTTCTTTCTTCCTTTCTCTTTCTGTGTATGTGTGTGTGTCAATGGTGGGTTTCAAAAAATTTTGGAACCTCTTCTGTAGGTGTGGCCTGCTTTCTGAGTCCACTGGTGGAACCTCTTCTAACCGGTTCGGTAGATTTGACGAACCGGTTCTACCGAACTGGTGCGAACCGGTAGGAACCCACCTCTGATCATAATCCACTGTAGAATATACAGTAATCTTGAGGGTTTTTTTGTTCTTTTTTTTTGTGGCAAAATGCTTACCAGAAACAAACTGTGAAGAAGTCCCATTGCATTTCCATCAAATAAAACCTCGAAACCCATAGTGTCTCTCAATTGGACACTGTCTCAAGAGCCTGCCTTATGCGCAAATGCCATTAAAAATGATTATAGTGTTTATATCGAGGCTCAAACTTATTTGGGAATGGATAAATCATACAAAACTGGCATCCATCAAGAGATAGCATGCAGCAGGAAGTCTGCCTAGTTTCCTAGTTTCCTCTGTAGAAGGCAATTATTTCATTAGATAAAGGGAGAAAAATGAGCAACTAACCTCACAACACCAATAATATACGTATCTGTGGTGCTATCAGATGTGAACTTATGTACAGAGTTCTTATCACTGCATTACAGGTATGGCTATAGAAGGAAAAAGGGGAAGAGTAAGAGATCAAGCAATTGATCTCTGTCAGTCTTATTTGGAGATATTTCTTGATTTGGGTAGCTCCCACAATTGCCACACACTATTTGTGCCAAATACCAGCAAGTAATTAGGTTCCAGATACTAAAATCTTGCTTTGATGGTTCCATCCCCTTAAGAGAAACATTCCCATAGAATCATGCTGGTGCCAATGTTTAGAGTTGGAATATATTTATCATTTATCATTTATCATTTATCATTTATCATTTATCATTTATCATTTATCATTTATCATTTATCATTTATCATTTATCATTTATCATTTATCATTTATCATTTATCATTTATCATTTATCATTTATCATTTATCATTTATCATTTATCATTTATCATTTATTTATAAATATAAATATATTTATTATGTTGTTTTATTATTAATGTTTTAATTGTGGATTGGGAATACATAAGATAAATGGTTATATAAATGTTTTAAATACATGAATACAGTAGTCCTCAATTTACAATAGTTCATTTATAAAGGAACTGAAAAAAGTGACTGACAACCATTTTTCACACTTACAATAGTTGCAGCATTCCCGTGATCACGTGATCAAAATTCGGACACTTGGCAATTGACTCATACATCTGACGGTTGCAGTGTCCCAGGGTCATATAATTTAGTGACCTTCCAGCAAGCAAAGTCAATGAGGAAACCAGATTCATTTAACAACCGTGTTACTAACTTAACAGCTACATTGATTCACTTAACAACCCTGACAAGAAAGGTTGTAAGATGTGGCGGAACTCACTTAACAACTGTCTCGCTTAGCAACAGAAAATTTGGGCTCATTTGTGGTCGTAAATCAAGGACTACTTGCAGACGGGGGAAACAAGATAAATTCTGCTATGTGCTACAGTTTGCATGGCATATGGCAGGGGTGTCAAACTCTATTTCATGGAGGGCCGCATCAGAGTTGTGTTTGACCTCATGAGGGAGCGGAGGCGGCCCTCTTGAACTCCATTTTTGCTGGCAGACGCACCGCAGGCTGGTCCTTCACTGTTTCCAGGGAGGCCCCGCGGGCCAGGTCAAAGCACCCCGCAGGCTGGATTCAGCTCCCGGGCCTTGAGTTTAACACATCTGGCATATGGTAATAACCATGTGTACAATCTGTTCCTCATAAATTGGCAGATAAAAAAATATTTATATACTACTAGATATTAGTATTCTAATATCTAAAGAGAGTACAGACATTTTTCCCCTAAAGAACCCAGAATTATACAGTTAAAAAATATATCCTAACTGCTTCCCAAATGTATAAACAGTTTTTTAAGATTACATTCTATAAAATGCTTGTCAGTAAAGAGTAATATAACACACACACGGACACAGACCCCATATATACACAAACTTACCACTGGTACTACTCCAGGTTCTCCTTTTTGACCCTATAAGGTAAAAAAGACAAAATTTATCTGAGCAAAATAGTATTTAAAAAAAACACAGAGAAATAGCATTTCCACTTTTTCACATCTCACAATGAAGCATAAATTGGCATGACTGTGGAAAGTCTTCCCTGACTACTACAAAATTTTTCAGCATTAAAGGCACATGCTAGGCCCACTTAGCCGTGAGATGTAATTTCCTAATTTAAGATCCAAGATTTCAGGGCAGACAGAGCTGGCTTGCGAAATGAGATAAATTCCGGTGTTCTGTTTTCTGTCTCCGCCACCTTAAAACAGAATCCAACAATCCACTTAGAGAGGAAAGTACACACCCTAAGAAAATGTCTTTTCCCCCCTGTTCACAAGAATATTTATTGATATAGTTAGTACTGCCTTGACTAAAGGCCTAAATACCTGAATAAATTTTCATCAATAGCCTTTTTCCAGGCACTGATTGATGACTGGGTAGAAAAGGCTTTCTCAGATATTGTTTCATCTTAGCTGAAAAACCATTGGAAACCTGTCATTTTAGTCATATTGCCATGTTTAGTCAGCTAGCACTTTCTTTTATATCATTCAAGCACTAGACTTTTTCTTAGGCAATTTAAAAATCATTTTTCCTTCCTTCCTTCCTTCCTTCCTTCCTTCCTTCCTTCCTTCCTTCCTTCCTTCCTTCCTTCCTTCATTGTATAATCACTATTTTTCTTTTTTTTTCTATATTTTACTTACTTACTTACTGGTATTTCTTCAATAAATAAATATATTGAATTGGCTTTTCATTCTCCAGGTAGCAAAAATATATGTCAAGTTTCTTTCCATTCAGATCAGCTTACGATATGCTAAAGAATCATTTATGCATTCTTTACCCCATATGC
The DNA here is from genome assembly GCF_009769535.1 of Thamnophis elegans. Taxonomy (NCBI): domain Eukaryota; kingdom Metazoa; phylum Chordata; class Lepidosauria; order Squamata; family Natricidae; genus Thamnophis; species Thamnophis elegans. Next base: position 15,460,669 of record NC_045541.1, on the reverse strand, counting down.
CTCAAAGCTGAAATAATGCTCCACGGAAATCCACATCTGTCATTTTATTGTTTTTTTCCTTACTTTCTTCCCATATCTAAGCATTCCCTGTTATTTATTTCAAGTCAGAGAGTCTGGAAACTTTAGAAACCACGAACAACCTTGTCTTTCTAATGTTAATCAGTTTATGAGAGGAAGACTATTTCTGGAACCTTGAAGTTCTTGAAATATCATTGCTCTCCAACTACACACACACACACACACACACACACACACACACACATCTACATCTACATCTATATCTATATCTATATCTATCTATACATACATACATACAGTATATATACGATAGATAGAGAGAGAGAGATAAATATACACATACGCATACACACAAACACACACATACACACACACATATATGTATGTGTGTGTGTGTGTGTGTGTGTATATATATATATATATATACACACACACATATATACATACATACACACACACACACACACATACATACATACATACATACATATACACACACACATATACACATATACATACACATACACATACATACATACATATCAGTAGTGGGATTCAGCCAGTTTGCACCTATTCGGAAGAACCAGTTGGTAACTTTCTAAGCAGTTCGGACAACCGGTTGTTGGAAGAAATCTTTTGTTTTTTCCCACTTTGCAGGACTAATCCTGTAAGGAAGGCAGGAAGGAAAAATTCTGGTCTTGTTTCTAGCCTAATCCTTATTGCCCTGCTTACAGAAACTGCCTCTCCAGTTAACCCTTATTACCATTGTAACAACTAAGGCGAAGCGCCCATCAACCTGAGTGACATTGACTTGGCCACGCCCACATGATCACATGACGACTGAGCCCCGCCTGCCCAGCTGGTCATTAGGGCAGAGAACTGGTTGGTAAATTATTTGAATCCCACCACTGATAGATACATACATACATACATACGTACATACATACATACATACATACATACATACATACACACACACACACACACACACACACACACACACATATTTGTGTTATATTTGTGCTGATAAATAAATAAAGGGAGACTAGTATAGATCTATTTCAAGCTATTTAGCTCTCATCAGCTAGCCATACCCTTACTAGTATAGATCTATACTAGTCTCCCTTTATTTATATATATATATATATATATACATACATACATACATACATACATACATGTATGTATGTGTGTGTGTGTGTGTGTGTGTGTGTATATATATATATATATATATATATATATATATATATATATATATATACATACATACATACATGCACACACACACAAACACACACATATATATATATACATACACACACAGTATGTATATATATGTGTGTGTATATATGTATGTATGTATGTGTGTGTATGCATATATGTGTGTGTGTGTGTGTGTGTTGTTTGTGTGTGTGTGTGAATTAAATAATAATAAAGCTTACCTTTAGTCCTCTACCTAGAGAAAGGGAAGCAAAATGAAATAATTAATTAACATAAATAATTTCCAAGCATTGGTGATCATGTCTGTAGAGCCAAGCATATTTAACAATTGAAAGCTAGTGTCTATACTCTGTCAACACCATCCTACCTTTCCTCTCCCTGGGACCCATCTATTCAGTTTTGGACTGGCTAGTGAGATTGTTCACCGCAGATGACTATTTAAGCCAGTGGTTATGTTGCCAGGACCTGTTCTGGATAGGGAAGAAGCCTCCCCACCCCCACCCCAAACACACACACCAAGAGTCTGTTGAGGGCACTGCAGCAAATCCACCTCATCAAGGAATAATATTTTAAATAATTATCTCAATTTTTCCCCCTTTTAACCTGTCTTACCAAGTTTAAACCATTTGGGTAGTCCATGATGAAAGGACAAAATACAATGTGTTTGTGCTCTTAAATTTGATGTATGTGTGTGTGTTGAACAAAGAATGAATAAAGGATTTTAATTTTTTAAAAAGGAACAACAGACAGATTTCAGGAGCATAGAGTCCTGAGATTTGAACAGAAAACATTACTATTCTGGGCAACTGGAGAGAGGGCGGGACAATGAATGAGAGAAAAGATGTAACTACAGAACTAACCACTGAAAAGAAATAAGACAATGGTTAGCTACTCTGTCCTTTCACTGCCAACTTCACCTTACTAATGCACAGAGGCCGTTAGGCAAACTCTGAATCATATGCTGGTCCAGTCCTTGCTTCTTTGAAGACTCTCAACAGAGACTCCTGAGGAGGAAATAAACATCCTCGCTCTCCTGAATCCCATCATTATCCCAAAATCTTGGAATAAGACAGTGGCAAAAGTCACAGAATACTTAGAGTAGCCAGATAGCCATTGGGCTATTCAGATTAGAGTCACCAGTTAGCTTCTACACCCTCATTGGGCATCTACAGATTGTTTCAGTGTTAAATGCTGTTGGAGTGCAAATACACAAATATGGAATACAAAACATTTTGCTTATTTTATCTTCCTAAGATCAGCTTTTTACCGGTATTAGTTAATCCTCTAGAAGAGAGATGCTAACCTCCTCTGACTATCTATGACTGGTGGACTGCAAAGCAGTGACATGAATGGAAAAAACAGACATTAGGTGGAGGGGGGAAACACACTAATCGAATTCTAGTTGAGCTTGCGAGAGAACTCTTTGCCACTGGTTTAAAAAACGGTCACATATTTCGTGCCATCCCTTTCCTTTGCATGGAGACGCTGATGGGTAAATGTAACGGGGGGAGGGGTGATGAGCGGAAGTGCAGTCACTCCCTTTTGGTGGTGTGAATTTTGGTTAGGAAGATTTTGATTACCAGCAGGAGGGAGCTCACATTGCAATCTTCCATTTCTAGCCTTGGAAATACGGATGTTGTTAAATTCCCGGGGGCTTTCTTTGATATATGTATAGTATACTATATGTATATACTACTATAGTATAGGTCAGGAGTCCCCAAACTTGGCAACTTTAAGACTTGTGGACTTCAACTCCCACAATTTTCTAGCCAGCATAGCTGGGAGTTGAAGTCCATAGCTGTCTGGAGAATTCTGGGAGTTGAAGTCCACAAGTCTTAAAGTTGCCAAGTTTGAAGACCTCTGGTATAGGTTCTCCTGCTTGAGCAGGGGGCTGGACCAGAAGACCTCCAAGGTCCCTTCCAGCTTATTTATTCTAATAAAAGCTCCACTCAATGTTGGTCGTGGGTGGATTTTCTTGTAGGATATGTGTTTAGTTTTTGAAATATTCCCATCCTCTCTCCTTGCGGAATTACTGGTTTTGAATAGTTGGTTCAGCGAGCAGAGTTTAGCCATTGAAACCACATAAGCATTTAAAGGCAGAATTTCTGTGCTGTGCAAAATAATTGGCAATCTGAAGGAGATTGGGCTTTTAAGACTACATTTAACCCCAATATTTTGTATTTTATCTCTTTATTTCACATAGTAGAAAATCTAGGTGGCATCAACCATTAGGTAAAATATTTCTAATTATCTCCTGCTTTTCTTTTAGCACACAGTACCTTTTCTTTTAGGGAGTATGTAGGCTCAAATCAAACCTACATACACAGGTAAGCAAGCAGACAGACAGACATATGTATGGGAGAACATATATATCCTCTCTTAGACATTTTTGAGATTCCAGTTCCCAGAACTGTAAGGGCTATAATCTCACCACATCTGTAGGACATCAGGTTAGGGACAGCTGACATGAATTAATATATTTAAGAGCTCTTATGGAGTCTGCACCTTCCAAACATATTTCTCCCTATTTGTATTACTGAATAAATATTCAGCCTTTGACCTTGAAAATACCTAAACACTCTCCAGACATGTACCATCTGTTTATTAAAGCAATCATATCTGGTTTTACTGCTTAACCGGTATAGACCAATCTGCACAGCAGCACCCTTTATTCATAATCAGTATTATCACTAACAAATCATTTTCAGAAAGTATAGTGCACTGAGGTATATACAAATATATTCCCTTGTATCTAGACATAAGCCCTTCTGGCCTGGATGGAATTTACTTCAAAGCAAATATGAATAGGAAAGGACTGTGGATCTGCATGCATGCTTTGTTGGCTTCCAATTTGAAAGAATGTCATGAAGTTCCTCCAAGTTATAGGTTCCTTTCTTTTTCCAATTAGGGGTCATTCTAGTTTCTCTTCCTCTGCGCAGACAAATAATGAATCATTCCTGCTGTCATTTAAAGAGATTTTGTTTTCCTTTTTCAGGGAACTATATGGTATGAATTTGGGAAGACAATACTCAGTCTGTAATAATACTACCTTTCCTTCTTAATCATGGAAACATTTAAATAGGTTAATTAAAAAAAAATACTAAACCTTCTATGCCATTAAATTCCCATTGGTTCTGAACAGCTGACAAAATGCCAGACCATAGGGTTAAAAAACATGCCGTGTATAAATTACAACCATCCATCTATGCACATTGCCAGCTGTGATGGTAGGTCAAACATATGCCTAAATTTGTCCTGAAGAGCTGAGTCTTATAGTGCTCTGGATGCCAATATGGAGGAGGAAGACTGAATAATGAGGTAAAAGCCATTCCCTAAAAGGCCATCTCAGAGAAAGCTTTTCCTAGAGCCTCT